>NW_023614265.1:0-59999 GCF_013339695.2 Rhipicephalus sanguineus
CAACAAAGGCATCCTCGTGTCAGATATGAGTTTGTTACGACTAGATTGAACTGTAGTTAGGACAATCAAGCTCGGTACCGCCCACCCGCGCAAGGTCCTAACCTCTCGGTCCAGTGGCACAGAGGAACATATGCCATTTGGAATGGGCTGTTGGTTGGGCAGGCTCTCGCCATTGGCCATGATGTCCATGCTCAGACCCTTTGGTGTACGAAAGCCTGCAGGCAGCTTCACATACAAAACTGCAAAGACAAAGAAATGTACACCAGATGGTTTAATACATTACAGTGTATTCTTTGCTCTGTAATTGCCTAGACAGCCCCCCATCCATCACTTGCTAACGAGAGAAAGCTAACCCTCCTACATGCTGCCTAAGCAATACTGCTTTGAACATTAGGCTTTTCTTTAAAACATGCACTGCATCACTACTCCATTGTGATAATGTATCCAAGTGCACAGACCAGGCTTCACTTCTATTTAGCAGCAATCTTTTTTTTTAATGCCGTTAATCACTGAAAGAGATTCGCACAAAAAAAAATTCAATTTTTGTGGTCTCGCGTGACACGCTCACAAGTCCAAGAGGAAGAGACCCAATCCTCATGGCGCTCGTCAGATGGCACCACCACAGGAACAGTGGCACCATCTTTCACACGGTGGCAACTACATCGACTCTGGCCTGGCTAGTGTTCCATGGTGAAGCCGGCCTACAGGACACGCAGGAGCCATGCAGTGAAAACAACTCAATAATGTGTATGTCCCCACAAGTTGCAACTAGAGCACAGTGGAAATAATGCCTTTTGGATGGAATGCAGCTATTCGCATACTTGAGGTAGCAAAGAAACAGACATTTGCTAACCCTAATTTCCAGTGCAGCAGGTCCACGCTGCAACCCAGCTGGCTTGCGCACATCGTCAGCACGCACACTAAGACAACAGAGAACTTCAGCCAGACAGAAACACGAAAAGACATCTGGCAATACTGTGTCAGACTTAAAAGTGCTTGGAAGCGAGCTCATTGCTGGGAAGCCATATAAAAACAGCGCTAATTTACACACAGACAAGGAAATACCACAGGGAAGGACAGCGCCTGTCCTCGTGTGTTCTTCCTTTGTCCGTGCATAAATTAGCGCTGTTTGTTAGATGAGTCAAACTAGATTAGGCTTGGTGCAAACACTTCGCAGTGTCTTGTTTTGAAGCAACGTCAAAGTGAACAGCACCGGTGAATGATAAAACAGAAACACCAGTTTCAAAAGTTCAAGCATTCACATAAAACCTCCACAGAATAGCAAAAAGTCAAAGATCTAACAAATAAGGTTGTTTATGTGCAACATCCAGAGATGCATTTGTATGTGCCTTTACTTGGCTATGAGCTGTTTTTTTTTTGTTATTATTTAGATGTGAAGACATGGGCTATGAAAATACAAGTAAACTTGCTCATCAAAGCTAAATTTTAGCTTTCATAAAGTAAATTTGTTCATTCAAATTCAAACTAAGCTAAAATTAAGTAGCATAATATTCAACTGAATATTCCAAAATTCCATACAATTGCACAAGCCTAAAAAAGAATGTGTTGGAACGTTCTTCTGTAGTGTGATAATTTGTAGCAATATGTACAGTAATAGGTAGACCTTGATATCACGAAGTCTCCAAGATCACCAATTTACTCTGTCATATAGAAACATTCTTATACTGAAATATGACCATTTTTGCAAAGTATATAGTCCAAAGAATTGAGCAAGAACAGTACGGCACCGCAAATTTCAATCACAGCTGTACATTGGTATTGCAAGTCGGTTTTATCCCAAAAAACCCCATTTTTATAGAGTTTGTAGCGGTGCAGTGGGTAGCTACCCTATGAATGATTAAAAAGAAGGGACAGTCAGCTGCTTAGAACTTGCTGCAATGGTGCACTCACGAAAAAAACTTCCATTTGCAGCAAAAGCACACTCAGATTCAACTGTTTCTGTTGGAAATTTATCCTCTTATCTGGAGTTCAGAATAGCTTCTTGATTTCAGAATCACAGCTCTCTCAGAACAAGCAGCGGCATCCTTTTTCTCACCGATCGAGATCGTTTAAAAGAGAGCCTTGTTGGCAACATCTAGATCTTGAACGATCAAGATCGTTTACAAGGTAAGGAATAGCTGATTGCATTTCGTCCAGCAACCTCTATGACTACTCACCGACATGACACACACCAACAACAACACCAAATTGGGTGTTGACACAATGCGTGCAAGGCAAGAGATACGAAACTACATCGGATATAGAGCGCGCAATACGATGTGCTAGGGTACTCGCATGCATGCTCTCAATCTTTCCTGTTCTCGAGGAAAGGAGGACAGCACTGAGTCACCAACGCCTGATTCAGGCCCGACAAGGACTGCCTTGAAGCCTGAATAATTGCCAGTCTGAAATACAGTCGAACCCACTGATCATGATCCCAGATATAACGATCTATCAGTTATAATGACCATATTTAGTTATAATTTTCCTGTGCTACCCATTGAAACTGTGTCGAACATTTTTCAAAGCCTCCTACTTTTACAATGAACATTTCAGACACGGTCGCAGTAAAAATACAGCACATACGAAGCGAAAAAGAAAAAGTTAGAACAGGCCTTTAAAAGCGTGAGAGAGGTGCGCGCTCACGCATGCCCCGCTCCAGTTTACTTGGGACTAAGATATCCCAGATCGGCGAGCACTGCAAGCAGATTTCGGACGCTGCGAGCGAGGTCACTCACTTTTCAAATGTTTTTTCAGTGGCAGAATGGCAGCGAGGAAAACTTTCATGCGGCAACCTTTTCTGACGTCGTTCTCGGCAGCGACGAGTGCCTACGATGAACCAAACAATGACTTGGAACGCATGAAGCCATAAACGCGAGAAGCGATAACCACGATAACTTTTTGTCGCACAAAAAGTTCACTGCGCCCCTCAACTCGCCGACGCCACAATGTGCCGCGAAGGGTATTCCGTCTTTTTGGTATCAGAAGAGACCGGTCAATCAATGATTACGGCTTCCGCGCGATTGTGCCGATGCCTTCACGGATAAGCATGAGAAAAGCGCGAAGGCGAGGTGGCGGCCATCGATGGATGAGCCATTATGACTTATTGCCAACAACCTTATCATAGTCACCTGCAGCTATCTGTTCGGATGTGCGTGTGGCGTAAACTGTGCAAATTGACGGCGGTACAAGCGCACCATGGTGCCGTTTGCAAGTTCACCGCCGTCGCGTCGTGCGAGACCGCTTCAGTGCACGTCACTTTGTAGAAATGATAGTAGCTCCCTGGTGTTGAGCGGCGTGGGCACCGAGAAACGTCGATGCATTGACAGCGAGCGTATACTGCACGTTTTATTAGGCAATAGCCCAAGTGTGCCGCACCTCATTGTGCAGGACCGTGCGAAGACATAGGGTGCGCATTGCTTGCAAAATGCTTGTCTTCGCCGCGTTGAATGAATGAATAAAATCACGTTTATTCCACATTGAAATTCACTGAGGTCACTATGGTGGAATCACCACGTTGGATGAACAGGCTCCTCGCCGCACCCGTGCACAGTCCTATTGAAGCAGGCACGAAGAATGCACAAACGTGCGCATAAAGCAGCCCGCCTGTGACGGCGTGAGTGGAGTAGGCCACAAGCTGCATGCAACTAGCCAGGGACTTGGTGGTACCACGCTTCAGTGAAACGTAGGGATGGGCGAATATTCGGACGTTTCGAATATTCGAACGAATATTAAAGTATTTGAATTCGCTTCGATACAAATTTAGATTATTCAAAATGAACGAATTGTCTGTTTGCTGTGCCGTGAAACCACCCATCCACGGGAAATCTGCACTGGTTTAAAAGCATGTTATATGGGCTTATATGCGCTAAGTCTAGTAATTTTTAAATTGTAATGCATTGTACCGCTTGTAACTTGCACCCTACTGCTATTCAAATTTTTATACTATTCAAGGTCTCTTTCACTTCATTTCAAACCAAAAAAGTGACATTCACTCATACCTAGTTCCAATTCTTAAGAATACTGTGCAAGGGTCGTGACGAAAATGCTCATCTTTCTTAATATGGGGTGAGTACTATTCGAACTATTTGATTCGAAATCATTCGACCAAATCACTATTCGCTTCGGATTCGCTTCGAACTTCAAAGTTACTATTCGCCCATCCCTAGTGAAACGGTGTTAATTAATTGCAAAGGTGGTTTAATTCACTCGTGAGCACGCAAGGGGCATTGCTTCATGACGCGAAAAGGCTTAACTTGTCACCGGAGGGGTTGTTACAACATTTTAATAAAAATGCACAGAAAAAAAAAATGCCTCGGTCGCTAAGTGCCTGTTTTTAAGGGTGAGTTCTTATACAATAAACTACTGATATACAACCACTTCTTGCGGCACTTTCGAATTCGTTATAAACGGGTTTGACTGTATCAGATTCTAGAAATTTTATTTCACAAGGCCGAGAAAGCTGCACTCACATATGCTCGCCTGTATTGTTAGTCCACAGTCTACTGTTTCGCCCTTGTATTTAACATCTGAAAATTTTTTTCATGGAAGTCATTCATTATCTACGTTATCTGAAACAAGCCTTTCTTTTATGAGGGGCAAAATTTTCTTCAAGGTGATCATTAGAAAGTATGTCGAGAAAGGCTTTTCAGATAAAGAGCACACGGGTGAAAAACAATGTGAGGCTCTATGCATTTTGAAATCTAAGGACATGAGACTCCCATTTCTCCTTTTCCAGCTCTTGCATTGCAGTGCTGAGGTTGGCATAGCTGCACAGTAGTGCAAAAAATGGCACCAGTGCTCCTGTAGTGTCGCCACCCGACGGCACAGTGATTTGGGTGCAAGGAGAACTAAGTTTCTCTTCTTTGGTTCGGGAATGACTTGGCACACTCAACAAGGCACACCACAGGACTGCCCCATGGATGCCTTCCCATTCCCTCGAATGCACCTTTATTCACAATATCCCGCCCCCAAAAGACGTAGGTGTGGGTTTCTGGCAATGCAAACATCACACACTCAATATCCTCACAGAGAGAGCTAAACTTGATTGATTCGCCTACCTGTTCCATCAGCATGCTACATTGGTAAATTGGCTAGCTAGCTTAATGAAAAGAAGGCACAATAAATGCCCTTCTTGCGCGTTTACACTGCCAGGTAGAGTGTCCTTTGTTCCTTGACCACTTGAGACCCTCAGATTAACAAGGTGACATATGATATTGCAATCAGTGCCACGGCTTTCAGCTCCGTGCCAGAATTACGTTAATGCACTAAAGCTAGGCACTATTCTGCCAGTATCAGCCACATCAAGAGGACTAGTACCTTTGGCTTTCTTGTGGTCACGCACGCAGTTGACTACACTGGCGTCTTCTGTCTCTGGTCCGGAATCCTCGTCCGCCTCCAAGCTGACCGCGCTTCCCGGAATGTCAGTCTGTCAGCACAGCCACAACAGAGAGGGTGTGCAACAACGAAAAGAAAGAAGCAAGGGCACCGCACAGTGGTCAAAGCTCATCACCTGCGTGCAAAGATTTGAAACAAAAGAGGGGGCATGTAACTAATAGTGCAGAGCCACCAGCAGTAACGCTGCTTTACCCTGCAGTGAGGAGAGAATAAAAAACAAAGTGCCTGCCTTTAATATTGATGATAACAACACAGCGTCCTCCCATTGAATGTTCCCACATTCAAAAGATACTGAGATAGCATGGTTTGCTGCAGCTCCTAAGATTCTTGAAAATTTACCGGTACACGCATGTTACTATAACAGCACTAAGATGCTCACTGGTTTCACAATAAACATAGCTTAAGAATACGCACATTTTCGGACTTATATGCCGCTCTGTTAACAATACGGTATAACCCATTGTATTTCCTAACAACAAAGCTTCAAAATGAATTAATGAGTACATTTATTGCTAGCAATGTGGAAGAATCTACTCCCTTTTCACACAAAGGAGCTTAGAATTGAAAGTATCATTGTATTTGTACATTTCTCATGGCAGGAGATACCTAGCTTGAAACTTCATAGTGGTCAGCAGGCATGTGTTTCGCACCAATGTACAGAATACAGAAACTACAACATTGTGGGAATGCCACACTTGCAAATTATAGCTGAAATTACCAAAGACTTCTCGTGAATAAAATCTGCAAAGTACCCCAGGTATTTTAACAGGAACCGAGCGTCACTGAGTCAGGGATGCAACAGCCGAAACAGGATTTGGAGCAACTTTTGGAGCAGCAAAATGTTGCTTTTGGAGCAGGTTACGAAAAAAAAAAAACCTGAATTTTTTAGCCTGAAATCCCAAATTTGGAGCAGTATAACAAAAAAGGCTTATTTTTAAAAAAGAAAACAAAAATATGTAAAAATCATTCAACATCAGCTAATTCGTGCACAGTGCACGTGAACACTGCTATTTCAATAAAAGCACTGTGTTGAGCCACCCCACAGTGAGAACAATGACTAAGTCCACATTAGCATTTGCAGAATATGTCAAATAATTCGACAGGCAGTGGAAATGCTAATGTGGACCCACGAACCTGGCAGCCTGGAAATTTGGGAGATTCGTAAAGCAGGAGCAAGTGGGGGTAGCGAAAAAAGAAAACTGGCATACGCTTTTGTCTATTGTTTCTCAAGGCCGCAGAAACGCCATACACAGCAGCTCCAAATGATTGCCAATAATTTTTTAGACGTCAGCAATCGTACTAGTACTCGTAATTACACGGCGCGTGCACGAATGAGTGATCAAGGAACGAAACGTGCTGTGTCCCTGACAGCTAGTACTAATAGCCCCTTCTAAATCTCAGTATGCTTTTCCACAGGACACCAGTGTACTGCAGCAAAAGTGGCTTAAAAAGCGTTCTGCATGCAATAAAACAAGCATCAGGAAATTTGAGAACTACTGTCCTTTTCTATTGCAATAACAACTATATGGACACTCTCGACAAGTTTTTGCCGTCATCTCCCGTATAAAGTCCAAATTGATAACATATCCCTGTGCATAGTATGTTCTACCTGATGTTATCTTTCTGTTGCTTCGACGTGTGCCTACAAAAAGGCCCTGCGTTCGAAGTAATAAATCAGTTGCGAGTGCAGCGCTATGTGTGTGTGTCCTTCCTAAATGTCCGGTCTTTTTTGCGCTGGTAAATCTATCTTAATCATGAACCAACTCGCCCAAGCAGCCATTTTAGCTATGTGCTACCGCGGGTAAAAGCACGCGAATGCGGTCGACGAATGCGACCGAAGCAGATATCAAACGAGCCAGCCCATCTCCGTCACTCGGAGGGCACATGCGATAACACTGCTCCGCTCGGGAAGCCTGCCATCGAAGCATAGAGGAAACGCCCCGCCCGTCTTGAACGAGCATGAAAAGACGCGAGAGGGGGGCGGGGCTGTCGCTCGAGTAGCAACTTTGAACTTTGATTCTAAGGTCGCGATCACTGGCGCGCGCGCTATCTCAGCAGCCATCAGCGGGCGGCTCGTATATCCTGCTAGGTGCAGCACTCTCAATGCGAAGACACTGTGCAGAAAGAGCATCTTTCCCTGGAGCGGCCATATTCTCTTACACCGTTTTGTAGAGTTACGCGAGATTGAATACAAAAGAGTTCGCTGCCAGCCTCACTTCGTATAACATTAGAATTTGTTGCTATCGCATTCATTGCTTCGTCCTTACGGTGGAAGTGACTTTTTTTTCACAAGGTGTTAGGGTTAGGGTCTGCACGTCTGTATTGGATGACGATGCCCAAGCTGCAGATGACCAACGCGGCCTCCATTCCTTGCTCAAATTTGCGCAACTGAGAAAATTTTAAGCTGATCGGGCATTTTGGCGCAGTGTGGCGCAATTTTAACCAATTTCACGGTTTTGGCTCAGCTTGGCACAAAAATAAGGAATTGTATCAAATTGGCACAATTGGCGCAGCTGTTGCATCCCTGCTGAGTCAATATTGTCACGTGGTCGTGACGTCGACGAAGGCAGCAGCCAGCACGTCGAGATGAAACTCTTTATTAGGCCGAACTTGTGGCCGAGAAACTGAAAGCTACAGCAATACACCGATAGCGGCGAACAGAGCGTTGACCGTCCATCAACTGACAAGCGGTGAAGCACGTCAGTATTTATACATGTGCCGTCGAATATTCCAGCGTTATCGCTGGTTGTCGCGCAAGTTCTAGAATAAGCTCGAGTGTTCGCGTCTTGCGCGCAATCTTAACAAAATGATCTACAATAATCGCGAAGCATCTCGAACAATGAGGTGCGGTTTGCGCTGAGCGTTGCTGACAGTCTTTGAGGGCGAAAAACGAATAAAGCAAAAGTGATAATAAGAAATGCCCGTGGCAATATTTAATGAAATTAAGATGCAATATACACAGACTTAACCTAAAATAGCACCGTAAACAAAGTTCACAACCTTTTGAAGGATACCACAAGTAAATCTCAAAACTTAAAGGTACACTGAAGCAGTTTTCAATTCTCGAGTTTATTAGTAATTCGGAATCTTATGTAGACCTTTTTTGCGATATTTAATTAAACGACGACGTTAGAAATGGGTGAACATTGGCCATGGGAACACCCTTGGCGTACTCGGAGCATAGGAGGGGATGGCAGAGAGAGAAACGTGGAGAAGTAACATCATCGAGAGACGCGCAAGGTCGCATTGGTTTGCGCCTTTACCTGCTGCCAAGGAAAGCGTCAGCAGAGGCGTTTGCAAAGACTTGCTTACGGCTGCACCATCCTATTCTCTCAATTCGAAATTCTTGCGATGCCGAACTTCACCAGTAGCGCTTCTACGGGCTTTGCAACAGCCTACGCGCCGTGTTAAGCGGGCTCACCATGTTGAGTTCTGCGCGGCATCTGGCTGCAATAGCACGTACGGTCACGATGAGGTCGCATTTCGCAAACTTTCTCAAGATCAGAAGATGGCTGTAAAGTTGGTCACTGCTATTCAGAGCAAAATTTTCATACCAAAAGCAAGTGTGCTATGCCTGTCTCAAGTGCAGTCACTACGCTTGACTATTAATCTGCACAACTGAACCGCGACGCACTCCCTTCTGTATTTTCGCACAACAGGAGGATCTTGCTGCCACTCATACTTGCCTTCATGAAAAGAAAAACTGAGGAAATGCCTTCGTTCAGCAGTTTTGCATGGGGGTGCGTAGAGAGTTTCAGCGGGGCCCGCGACAGTGTAGCTCACAGGGCCGCCTCACTTCTGAGAACACTGTTCATTACGTCCAGGCATTACGATGAACAGTTACTGATACTGTACGCGTATTATTCGCAATGCTCACTTGTCTCTATTTGCCAGTGTCCGTAATTTCCTCCGTGTCACTGGAGAGCCAGTAATATTGCTGCTTCGCGGTGGGCCTTCAGCGCTCTCACTATTTTGCTCCTGTCACTTGGCAGCACCCAGGGTGATGTCACGAAGCTTTGACCAATCGTAGCAGCGGAGAGAGTCGCGTTTTTGCCAAAATGCAATTGTCCACGCTAGTTTATCCAAATTTTTGACGTCATTTTCGAGCTTGCCGCACAATATTCTACAACCTGACACCAAAACCTCATTTTTTTCAGAAAAGTGCTTCGGTGTCCCTTTAAGCGGAGACGTAGCAATGAAAACTATTTTTGTTATTTATGGGGATAAAGTGATGAATTTTGGCATGCAGATGTGATTTGTTATGCTGATATCATAATTGAAATCAATTTAGAAATACCTTTTGTAGTTTTTGAGTTACAACATTTGATAAGCCCTCATTGTAATCCAAAAATTAATTAATGGATTAGACATAAGTTCGTCAAGATTTTTGCATAAGAATATTCACAAAGGCCCATTCTGTGCCGTAAAGCTTTTCGTTTATTTTTTTAATATTCAAATAAGCACACAAAATACTTTTGAAACGGCCTGTACATATTGTCTTACTAACAACTCTTACAAAAAGCCAATTAAAGCCAATTATAAAAATCTGTGTGATGTGCAGATAAATATGGACAGCTTTACAGTACAATGCAGTTTAATTTATACTTGCAATAAGTTAACTAGGTCTCAGCCGACATTGTCAAAATCCCAGTCATGGTATGTCGGCATGGCAATCTCAAGGTGATGCCACCATCTGCTTTTGCATTTTTTCCATTATTTCTGGCATGTCAAGTATCTTGTCACAGTAAGAGTGGCTTCTCTGGTGCTGTAACTATTTATGTATAAAGTGTTAAGTTTGGCCTTGAAGTTCGCCATGACAGACGCCACTGTGCATTGAGCTGACGGCTGGAAAGCTTTTCCAGCGGGATTGGCACTTGGATGGCGGCACTGAGCCCCACATTTTCCTGGAACGTGTTTGTACACCTGTGGTCAAGTGAGCGAGACAGCCTGTCGTCTTGGCGTTAAACAGAAGCCCAACGGACACCCCTTCCTGCACAGCGTCGTTGGACGTGAGACGGAGCCGCTGGAAAGGTTCCCATCGCTTCAGGGCCTGTCTTCACCTGAACACAAACGTAAGCGTTTTCAGCTCTTCGAGACAGTGGCCATCATGAAAGGTCTCCTTCGAAGTCAACGATCGACCCGACTCGAACCCCCACTCAATCTCGTCACCAGGAGTTCTCTGAATCAAGTCGCTGAAGCGTGGGGGTTGTACGTCGTCAGTGTGTGGAGCATTACTGGCCTCCATGGGACATCTTGACTATGCTCCCCATCGGATGTATCAAGTGGCCCACTTCACCCTTTCCGGTGGGTGGAGCACTGAGACGGCAAAACACCGGATTGGCGGGAACTGCTGTCACTTCTTCCCAAGTGTTTCAGTGCTAGCGGACACAGGGCTATAATAGCTGAAGACTGTACAAAAATACGGAGTAAAATGATTCCTCTTGTAAACAAGCCTATGGCCTTTTAAGACCGCATTCTCCTCACTGGAAAACGTCTGCTATGTGGACGACAGTGGGGGCCAGCTACCGATCATGTCCTTACAACAGGTAGCCCCAAATGTGATGTGGTCCCCTGGCTCTACTATGGGAGGAGACAAGGACAATTGCAAATGCTAGTTGAGGCAAAGGTAGGGAATGTCTCTCTCGGCAGTGACGCTTGCCTCCTGGCCGCATGGCAACAAGATGGTTCAATTTTTTTCAACTTCTCCAATGAAGAACCAATTTGAAAAATTCTTTAGGTAAAACACTATCTACAACTTCCAGTGGTCATTGGTCAAGAAAATGTTTTTAAAAGCATCCATAGTGAAGCCTAGCTCGTCACCCCATGCTGTTACTATATCTGGATTCTATTACAGTGAAACCTCGTTAATACGTACCTGCCGGGAACGCGGCATAACTACGCACTAAACGGTAGTACGCATTAAACACCAAGTACAAATTTGCATCTCCTAGCGTACCTTCGCCGCCAGCAAACAAATAGAGTGCCACAGCAAATATTGCCGAAAATACCCACCGCAAAGCCTATTCTTTCTTTGCGCCAAAGTGGAGAAAAGATCCTGGCACACTCGCACGACCGCCCGATAGCGCGCGTAGTGGCGACGCCGAAGAGCATTTCGAACTATTGCAGGGTCTGGGATACGCGGTCAACGCAGTGACCGACATAGCGACAGAACGGACAGGTCTGCTTTCCGCGGTATATGTGCATGCGTCTAACCGCGATCTGCTACTAAAACGAAAACTGACACAGTTCTAGTGAAACGCGGTACGGCCGCGTGGAGCCGATCGTCTCCCGGCTAGTTGCGTGCAGCGCGCCGCTACTCGGCTCACGCCGTCACTACCGGGCCGCTGCTGTGCCGCACGCGCGCATTTATCGTGGGAATGCTGTTCGTACCCACGTCGCTCCAGATCGTGCAAAGATGCTGCGAGAGCTGTGGTTAACGCAGCGATGAGACGGTTCATGCAAGCGATGCGCACTCCGCGATGCTCTAGCGGTCCTGGCAGCGGACGGAGGCGGTTGGGTGGTCGCCTGTAAAAGGTGCCGTATGGTTACACCCGCGTACGCTTGCTGTACGTACACGTGCGTTTAGTGTGATAGCGTCAATGCAGAGAGGTTTACGAGGAGACACAGCGACCGCAACGTTAATCGCAACAGCGATGTGCTTCGCTTCTACAAAGCGGTGCGCGCTGAGACGGCCTTAGTAGCGGTGTGAGTCGAGCTAGTTGGTACATGGCTGAAGTTCTTCGTCCCTGCTCGAGCATTTGTGCCATTAATTCAACTTCAGCCTTGAAGACGGCCGCGCACAACGAAGCGGCAGCGATCGGCGGCCCAGCGTGTTCACGTTGTCGCCTAATAAAAGCGTGCAGTAGGCTTAAAAAGTAGCGCTGCGCCGCACGCGTGCCCGAGCAGATAGCTGAAGATACTTATTGTGATAAGGCTGTCGGCGATAAGTCATGTCGGCGCGTTCGTCGGTGGCCGCCACCTCGCCTTCGTTCTTTCCCGATGCTTACCCGCAAAGGCGTCGCCGCAGTTGCGCGGAAGTCGGAATCGGGGATCGACTGATCTGCGCACTTCTCGAAAAGGCGGAAGACCTTTGGCGGCACATTCTGGCGTCGGGAAGTTTAGCGGCGCAGTAAAATTTTATGGCACAAAAAAATTATCGCGGTACGCAGGGTACGCACTAACCGGTAGGCATAGGGCGAACCACTACGGCTTAAGCGGTCAGCGAATGCATTGGGCTCTATGGGACTCGGTCGGGGATTCGTCGCAACTACGTTTTAACCGTTAGTACGTTTAAAGCGGGTACGTATTAACGAGGTTCGACTGTACTGAGGTGCACCTTGTTGTTTTAAAGAAACAAACTGTCACCAAAGGGGCAGCATTTAGCCAGATGGCTGACAGTCGGTGGTCTGCAAGAGAGTGGATAAGCACAAAAAGCTGAATAGAATGAGGGTGAAACAAAAATGATGAGTGATCAGTTGGAAGTCCATGCTTGTGTTCACTTTGTCTCTTTCCTTGTGTGCCTTTTCTGCTGTCCACTCGCTAGGGGAGAGCACCAAAAGTGATGCTTTCTTGATCAACAATACTAAAGCACTAACGAGATACTTTTCTGCACAATGTGCAAGTTCACCTGAACATCATACACTTGTAAGCTACAAAAGAGTTTCCCGTTTTAGTACGCACTACAGAGGTAAACCGTACTTGGAAACATTTTTGCCTTATTTTGACCAGTTTGACCTCGATTAGAAACTCATTAGATACCTTGCAGATGTTAGTGCAGTTAGGCCTAATCGACCATTGTTAAACAGAACAATGGAAGCTGCAGTGACCACCCAATTATAGGATGTGAAATATAAGGGAGCGGCAAGGCAAATAACGATGACTGCCATCACTCACACTGCCACCCAGAGTGACCTTTCAACAAAAGCTGTGAAGTGCCAGTGTTTCGTACGCTCTCAAGTATTCGACTGCTTTTCCTCGAAGTTCCAGTAGTGTACTGATTGGATTAACAGTAAGCCACACCCCTAAACAGCTTAAGCCATTCTCCCAGGTTTCCAATCCAAGTGAGAAGGCTAAGCTAAATAACCAGCATGGAATAGTTGACTCATTTAACTGGTTCTGTGTATATTGGATTGGAGGAAGTCACACATCATGACCAAGGAAAGGAGTGCACCAACCTTGAGACCAAAGACACTTGCTGCTCCAAACACGCGGTAGAAGAGAGCCTCTGGTCCCCTGGAGTGAGCATGCAGCATCGCATTCAGGCAGGCCAAGGCGGCTGGGCTGCTGAGTAAGCACACAAACACTATCAAAGGCTGTTCTTTATGACCATAGCCTCATGTACCTAGCAGGCAACAATCAATTGTTCCTTGAAACTACAGCACTAACCCGTTCAACATCAACAAAAACATGCAGCAACAGAACTGAATTAGAATCCTGCATATTAGACAAAGTTTGATTGTGTACACAAATGTGGATTATTAAAGGGAGACTAAAGGCAAACATTAAGTCGGCATGGATTGTTGAACTAGCATGCCAGAAACCTTGTAGTACTTGTTTTGTGCCAAGGAAATGCTTAGTTTTTAAAGAAAATAATGTTTTAGTGGTCCGTGTATTGTTAGCGAAATTCAAACCACCCGCCTCTGAGAACGGCCGTGTGATTTCATTTGAAAGAAGGCCTCTCCCATATCACATATACGGGTCATTTCTGAAGGGGATTTGGCGTCAAGGTTCGAGAAACATATCAATACTGGCTCCAGAATGACTAAAATCAGGACACCGATTCTGAAGCAGAGCTTTTGTTCCACGGTTACTTATATTTTAAACGCATGATGACCGCATGAGATGCCTCACGAAAGAAATGCTTGATACCATTCATGTCTGTGTAGCCCATGAAAATAAAGTATGGGACGAAGTCAATCATGTGCGGGCCAAGTCGCTAGCAAAAGGTACGAGGGCCGCATGTTTGAGACCCCTGGTCTAAAACAAGAAGAGATGATGCTATATGACAACACAATAATGTCACAGCGAACACACATATCTTGTAACTCTTTCACCAACACATTTGGTGTGTACTGACAAATTTTTTAGATCAGAGTTCTTATAACAAATGCCTTAAAGTGATTGTAACACACTAAAAAGATAAGTATTTTTAGTGTTTTCTATCATGAGTTTCTTTTAGCATGTACAACAGATGGTCTAAAAACACAACCCTCACAACAGCTCCCTCAAGGTAGTGCAAGTGGATCTCAAAGATCATGCTTAGCTGGGGAAACAGAGCGCAAGAGAGGACTAGGACAAAGGAACACAGTACACTGGTCAGCGCTCGTCCAGTGTACTGTGTTCCTTCGTCCTCTTTTGCGCTGTGTTTCCCCATGTAAGTATGTACCAACTTGCCCAAATCAAAGTCTTGCTCAAAGATCATGCTTTTGTGTACTGATGGTACCATAAATGCATCATAATCGCAACGTTTTGGACATTATTGATTATAGCTGTGCCTGAAGGGTTCGTACAATGCCTGCCCAGTTCCAATAAAATGCACTGGAACCAGTGCTTCGTTCAGGCAATGCTACCTCCTCAGGAGGCGTACACTTGTCATTGCTAGAACACTGGTGACACTTCTGCATTCACCTCTATGCGCAGTGGTGATGTGTGCCAAAAGTTCAAGTCACCTCATTGTCTGTAGATATGAAAAATAGATGCCTTCCACTCATGGCACTGTAGGGTAAGCGTTATAGAAGTACTCAACACACATGAGGAATTTCTACTTTTCTGAATTAGGCCTTGTTCCACCATTCTGTGGGAAAATTTCCCACGTGCAGGCAGCTATATCTAAGCACACCGAAGCAACAGTAAAAACAAGCTCTAAATTGGTTTAAACTAGTAGTCCAAAAAATAAAATTATTAAGACTGGAATTTTGCATTCTGCAAGCAAAATGCAACATCAATGATGTTGGCTAACACGAACAAGTTACACATACACAAACACCCAAGTAAGTAAGTGGGAAAGCGACTGCTGCCATAGCTTGGTTGTCAGAGCATCTGATGCATAACGCAAGGTATGTAGGTTCGCTACCTTCCACTGGCAAGTGGTTTTTGTCCACATTAATTTCTCTTTACTTTGTAGTTACTACACATTCATCAAATACTACAAATAATGCTCCTTATGCTTCCCTTGGCTCCATTATCTGTTTGCCGGCTTCATATGGTGCTGTCTAACAAAAAGCGGGCCCCTTGAGCCATTTCCCTTTTTTCATCCATTGAAGGGACTGAAAACCAGTTCTTGTGGTACCTGTTCTCTTTAGTGCAACAGACAGCTTACCGGTCAGAGTGTCTAATCATCGAGTGGGAACACAGAAAATGTCGAGAAACATCTTTTATCAGAATTTTTTTTTAATCTGCAGTGCTGAGTCATACACACAACACATGCTCGAGCCTAAGTTAACATGACATTCCATGACACAGTGGTGCTGTTACACACCAGAAGCATGTCTCCTCACAGAGAGCCCCAGATGGATTCTGTGGATTCCTCATTATGACTTCCATCTAAAGTTCCTCATTTGTAGATTTCCTTGGCCCCAAAGTGAGCTTTCATCTGACTGTGTCCGCACATTCACACTTCTGACTATGGATTATAAAAGGCCTTCCCCTTGCTAATGAGTCAACTAGTTTGTGAAAGTAAAACACTGGAGCTGTTATTTTCTATGGGATGACTGCATATGACATCGTGGAGGTAAATTTTGTGTACAACTTGCTGTTTTCATAGGGCTACACACAAAGCCAAACGGGTGTCTTTCTGCCACACAATAATAATTGTCGTCTGGCTTGCTTGTGTTTCCTTTCTCGAAAGCTGTGCGCTCACTATGTTTTTGAGGAGCGCTATGTCATGCTGATAGCGTGCACACCATTAGTGACCAGGAAGTACCGGGCGTGTGGCAATAATGCAAGGAAAGCTTGCACGATAGATAATGATTATTGTTGCATAGCGAAAGATGCCCCAAATACGCCCTCTGCGGCTTAGAGTGTACCTTTGCCTCACTAAAATGATGCCATGCCATGATCCTTTTCCCAACAGCAGAGTGCAAGAGGTTTGTCGGGTCTTTGGGTGCAGGCGATAGTAGCGTCTGCTGGAGCAGTAATCAGACTACTCTGCCTTCTGTGCCGCAGTAGTTCATTTCCTTTCTCCCGAGTTCTGTTTTGCACCTAAGACAGCACTTCTAGTCACATTATTCATTACTGCACACCCCTTCGCATCATGAGCTGGCCTATACAACCCCATACCTACCAAGCTTTGTTATTTGTGGGTGCAGTGTGTGACCATAGTAGATTATTGTTTATGGGGTTTTACGTGCCAAAACCACAATATGATTATGCAGAACACCATAGTGGGGGAGACTACGGATTAATTTTGACCACCTGGGGTTCCTCAAAATGCACCTAAATCTAAGTACACGGGTGTTTTTGTGTTATGACTCCACTCAAAATGCCATGGTCAGGAATAGAACCCGTGTCCATAAGCTTGGCTGCACGACACCTTACCTACTGAGCTACCACAACGGGTGACCATAGCATTCTCCTCCCCGGTAGACCACTTGCAACCTCCTCTACGTGCCCGTTTCCTCAGAGCTACTTTCCAGACATGCATGGGGACAGCAACGCAGTGCCCAGGAAACTTTCATGCAAACTTTCGTGAGAGTTTTGAATTCCTTACCTGTTGCTGACTGAAGCTTGAGAAATACAGAACTGGGTTAGCCTATGAAGAGGCTAGCAATTCAGCAAATATGCATCTTGCTCCCAAGCGGTCTAATGCAACAGGTTGGTATAGTATCACAGAACAACATCTAAGAGCCGTGACGGGAAACAAACACTGTGCAAGCACGTTTATTTATGCAAGTGTGCCAGCTCACACACCTAGTTTTCATGATGACTTAGTATAACATTCAAACAAGTAAAAGAAAAAGAAGTTATCTAAAATGAGCACACTTAGATACTTTTGCTTCTATTAAGAACATACTGATACTTCTTTTCGGCACTCTAGAACTCATCCTGTGATACAAGAATATGCAAGCTGCTTCCAGAAATTGATACATTAAAAGCACTTATCGTATCCGTTCCTCCTTATGGCAGGCGACCGTTTGGTACTGACCCTACATGATTAGCACTCTTTTCTTTTTTAAACTAATTTAGGTATGCTTTTTTTTTTTCTGCCTTTATTTAAGTAGGCAAAATGGAGCTTAGCACATCACCCAAGCCAACAAGAACTCAAAAAGCTAGCGGCAATAAAGCTTGGGAGGATTCGCAAGCTTCATGCTTCGAGTGTGGGCCAAATCGGAATGCCCAACACGTGCGCAAATGACAACACACAATACCAAAACAGTCATCCGAGGTCGGTTTCTTACGTGTTTTTATTTCTTTATTGGTTCACGTTGGTTACTATTATGCTTTCAGCCGACAAGCCCGACGAGATTTTAAGCTCATGCACGGCTTTTTTTTTTCTTTATTTCGATGGAATCAGCAGATCACTCTCACCTCGCATCCTTTAGCCCTCGGGTGCAGATTTCAGAGAAGATCTCCTTGTGAGACATCGGAGTCTGGGGGTGTAGCTCCAACACCTACGCAAATATGAGCCGACGTTGCGGTCTTTTAGCAGCATGTGAGAGTGATATTTCGCTGGTGTTATCCCCTCAGGGACATGTCAACTGCTCTAGCATTCGACTGACTCTTCCACGCGTGTCACATTTTAGCCTTCTGGCGCCCCGGAGGACCGTCGAGTTGTCCGGTTGTGACAGATTACACAACTCGCCGGTGAAACACTTTGAGAAGTGACAGCAATAGCAAGCCATGCGCCACCCATGCCCCCGGAACAGATCTCAGCTGTCGTGCAATTTTGCGGAAGCCCCAGACTGGCTTCATAAGGTTATCAGCCTCTGTGGTCGTCCGAACATGCACAGCCGATCCGCGCCGTGGCACTGCCCGAGATAGCACAGTAGCTGTACCGATGCACTTTGGTGAAGTTTGGAAAGTCAGAAAACAGCGATGCGGGAACGCGCCGAGAGCGACTGACGTGATTAGATTCGCAAGACCAGTTGAAACGAGCCCTGACAACTCGAGCAGCCGACTAGGCCTAACGGGAAATCACTCACAATTCGTGCCGCTTCGGTCCATGCCCGGATTTTTTTCTTCTTGACTGGTCTGTCTCTCACGGGCTCTTGCTGCATAGCGCTCCAGCACTACGGCCACACGCGAGAATTGGACGCTACTGCTTCCGCACGGCTTGATTAGTGCGATAACGTAAACATCGCCATGTTCAGATGTGGACAACAAAGTCACGTGACATCCGCTTTGCCGCAGACCCTCTCCTAGCCGAAGAGCCTGTGTCGTCAGGTTCGAATCGATGAAACGGGAGTTGCATCCAAATGCCGTGTGCGGAGTTGTTTGAGCACTGCTACCAAACCAACCAAACACTCACCAAAAAAATTGCGTATAGGTCTACCATTTTTGTTCCAAAGCTTCGAGGTAAAATTGCTCATTGATCGCAGGAGCGAAGCTACGCGGTGAAAGCGTATCTTCCTCGTGCGCTGGCGTGTTGATGCCACCGCTCAGCTGCACATTGCAACTGGCAGAGCGGGACCACGGCCTCCGTGACTTCGCGCGCGTTAGGTATCTCGGAAGACACGGCGGAATGCGGACATCGCCGCAGTAGGCAGCGGTGCCTCGGAACATTTGACGTCATGCTGTACCACGTGATCGCGCTTTGCGAGTAGCGGCGGTTAAAGGTGAATTTGTTGTTTAGTTGGTTGAACACCTTGCAGCAGAATGTCACGCTCAGGCGCTTCCTCTGCTTCGTCTTCGTTTTTACCGCGCTGTTTCCTAATTCAACTCTTATAGGCCTCGTGAGCTGGTATGGTGGCGCTACTGCTCTCGCCCTCTATCGGGCTAGCGGCGCATTGTTAGGATTGTCGCCTACGGGCCCGACTGCATGTTTCAAGGCGGCGGCTGCGGTTGCGGCGGCTGCTGTTCTCCAAGAACGGCCGCCGTAGTTCTTTTTTTTTTTCTGTCTGCGTGTGTAAATACGCTGTGCTAACTTATCTTTATTTATGTTTTTCTTCCTGTCTGAAAAACCTCTCAAACTACAGCCGTTTAAAGCTGCCGAAAAACCAGCATGCAGCGACTCTTGTTAACGTAAGCATTCAAAAAAACTTCGTCCCCTATTCGCCTCAAGCCATTCGATGAAGACAAGCCCCTCTCAGTCATTCTTTTCGCTGAAAACCGAACTGCGAGCCCTACCAACAAAAAAAAAAAAGAAAAAGCCGACAAAAGACAGCTGTTTGCGCCGGAAACAAGTTCTTTTCCGTCTCTTGGACACCGTCTCTTGGGAACAGTAGACCTCCCACGCCCCCCACCCACACACAACACCACACACACACACACACACACACACACACACACACACACACACACACACACACACACACACCACACACACACAAACAAACACGCTCACAACGCACGCACACACACAAGAGAGCGAGGCACACACTTCACAGTGAGAGCTGCAAGCGAGCGCCCATCAGTTCGTCTGTTGGTCGTCTGCTAGGAAAGCGCATCGCCAGCCACGGCCGCGCAGCCCGGCGTGAACGTGAGGACAAGACGCGACGATCGTCTGTTGTCCGGTTTCCGTAGGATTGAAATTGTAATAACGTGTGTTTCAAAGGAGTTCTTGGTCGTTGGTACGAAGTTGCACGCGAGTGGTCAGTGTGTGGTCTGAAAGAAGTATGATGTGCGCGATGGAATCTTCCGACATTATGGGAAATGCAGAGTGCAATCGAAAACCGAGGACTCGACGCGAACGAGTGGAGGTGAGATTAGATTTTCAGTGCTCCTACGTGTGCTGAGCCATACCGAACTGTTTTCGTTCTCAGCGAAGAGGACGCGGCAAACTTGTGCTGATTCCGCAACCGGCGTACACCCTGCTGCGTCCGCTCTGGATGTCAAGAAATCACGCGTGAGAGCAGGAGACGCAGACAGGCCATTGACCGCTAGGTGGCCGTTGTCAGCCTGCTATCTACCTATTTCTTTGTGACCTTGTAAGATGTGTATACATTTAAAATAAATATAAAAGGCGAAAAAAAACGCACGAAAAGGGTGACACTTATGTACGGAATTCGAGGCGTTGCTTACGCAGACCCGCACAGCGGCGGTAGAGTTGTCTTTCATTTCGTCGACTTCTGGAGGTAACCCGAAGAATTTAAAAGCTAGTTGCTTCCGAACGGTGTTCCTACAGCTCTTGTGCCAGCCATGCACGCAGAAGTACGAAAAAGTACCGGACTACTGCGACGTTTTTACGTCCTTTCGGCGAGGAGCCCTGCGTTTCTACCGTGACTGCGCGCCCGGGAGCAACAAACGACAATCCTAACTTTTCAGCCGCGGGCGTCAGGTGGCGCTGCCTGTTCGGTTCAAAGCTGCAGCGCACTAGGCCTATACCTCTCTGCAGTCACAAACATCCCCACTACATAATCATTTCAGTTGAAATATGTGCAGCAATTTTTTACTACATTTGGCAAAAATGGCACTTTAAGATGAACGTTTGTTCAGGCCATTGAGTTTCAGGAAACTTTTTGATTTTGGCAGGCTCACTGAAACTGCACGTCTCCAACGCCTTTTTCAGCAAGTTTTTGTTGTCGAACACAACAGGAAGCAGAGAGAAGAATAATAATGTATCGTTCTCAGATGGTGATCAATGTGGCTTTTTTTCTAGAGAAAGCCACCTTATGCCGGTGTTCTCAAGGCCATGGGACATGCCACTCCTTAAATGCACTACTTGGGGGGCATGAAGTTTCCTACAATTATTACAGAAAACTCTCGGCATGGTGTGGGATCTGACCGAGAATTTTAATATTTGACCCAGGTCGCACGGTTGTGGCACAAGCTGAAAGCTGAAAATAGCATGACATAATAATGCAATGTAAAGGTAACAGTTATTTCTATTCACCAAAGGCACTTTGACCTTGATGGAAAACGACGTGATAACCTGGCCCGAGCTGCTTGTCCTGGGCAGTGCTACATGCATACGCAGTTGCAAATGAATGGGTATACAGCTGTTCCAGTGCCTATCAATTATATAACATATATATCACGCAAATGGGCGCATTTACAGCATATTTAAACAGACTGTCATTTGCAATACATTTTGTAAGATCACTATAATCAAACAAAAAAAAAACCACATTTAGTTTGCCAATAAATTATTCAAAAGAAAGACGATGCACAAAAAAATTACAGCATATCCACGGGTGAATGATGAAAAGCTTGGGCGAAGCTCCTGAAGCAATCATGGTCTCGGGATTCACTTCTCGTTGAGCCCGTTTCGCAGCGGCGTCCTTGGCGCGTATACCCATTCATTTGCATACGCAGTTGCAAATGAATGGGTATACAGCTGTTCCAGTGCCTATCAATTATATAACATATATATCACGCAAATGGGCGCATTTACAGCATATTTAAACAGACTGTCATTTGCAATACATTTTGTAAGATCACTATAATCAAACAAAAAAAAACCACACTTAGTTTGCCAATAAATTATTCAAAAGAAAGACGATGCACAAAAAAATTACAGCATATCCACGGGTGAATGATGAAGAGCTTGGGCGAAGCTCCTGAAGCAATCATGGTCTCGGGATTCACTTCTCGTTGAGCCCGTTTCGCAGCGGCGTCCTTGGTGCGCACCGTCACGGGATCCGCCTGGCTGCCGCCAAGCGAGCGCCCGTCGCTGCGCATCGTCCATGCTCCGCCAACGATCCGACAGGTACGGCGACGATCCAGGAGAATGAGAGAGGCGCTCGCTCCCCGCGCAGCAGCCAATCGGAGAGCAGCGGCACTTCCAGCGCCATCTAGTGTCGATTCACACAAGCACCATATTGCACACAATTCTATTGGACCAACGCCATCTAGGAAATGAGACGAGAAATGGTGATGACGACACAGACTGTGTACAGCGCCATCTAGAATATCGTCCCTGAACTGCAGTTTGTATGTACTTCTATGAGACAGCGCCATCTATTGCATCATACGGGAGATCCGTTTACGCCGGACAACGGAGACGTGACAAGGTTAGACTAAGAGGAGCTACGCCCCTAAAAATGTCGCCCGCATCTTCCCATGGGGGGAACTCGAGTAAATGCGTCGCAGAGTGGTGGGGGTATCGCGTGAATGTTGCGTAATTGGATTTCACAGAAGCATCATGCTGCCCGAGGAATGGATCCACTGCTCGACGTTCACGAACGGTTGCTGCTTCTCGAGCACAACGTTCAGGATCCACAGCCCATCGTTGCCGTTTCGCAGCTGCTTCTCGTTCCCCGAGTGAAGGATCCGCAGCCCGTCGTTGCCGTCTCGCAGCAGCTTCTCGTGCACGAAGTTCCGGGTCCGCAGCTCGCTTCAAACGCTTGCGTTCAGCGTCGTATGCTCGTCTCTTCGCAGCCTTGTTTTCTGCGTTGCTTGCTGTTGTTGACGCCGACGACGGTGAGGGTGGGGTAACGTTGCCTTCAACGAGTGGTGGGACGATGTTTGAAGGTGACTGTTGCTTCCATCGCATCTATTTGAGTCAAGCAAAGCGTCAAGTCATGCGAAAGCCAAGTAAAGACGCCCTTGACTGAATTCCGAATGCGCGCTTCGCCGCTTATATACACACCGCCCGCGTTCGATCGAGAGGAGGGAGGGAGGGAGAGGAGAGGCCTGCTGCCGGCATGAGACGAGCCGAGCATGCGAGGGAGGTAGAGGAGAGGCTTGCTGCCGGCACGAGACGAGCCGAGCATGCGCAGTGGGGGTGTGGACGGCGGCCGACGCCGCAGGTGCGACTAAGAAATGCTCCGCATTTAAAATGGCATTGCATGAGGGAGACGGATGAGACATGCCCTAATATGCTCTCCCATGTGATGTCCTTCTTGCGCATCGTCTTACTTTGAAACAATGCACCAGCTAGCCCCCAGAGCATATTATTAGACAATAAATTATTGCATCTGTCATATACAGACAGTCGGTGAAATAATACTGCCTGGCCATTTAAACTTGCTAGCCAGTCAGTTCGGATATTGCTTGCTTGACTGACAGCTCCCTTGATCTGACTTCACCCTCACTCGATGTCTGTTCCCAGCAGCTTTGCTTAATTGCACAAAATTTCAAAATCTACAACATTTCAGCATTTTTTCAACAGATCCTACTTGACAAAAGTGCGTGAGTAGGACTGACACTCTCACTGCCACTTTGCAATTAACCATACGAGCCTTTATGCGAGCGTACAACACACATGCCGACACTACACTTCAATCTAGATCTCCCCCTTTCCCAAAGATAACTGCCATGTGCTAAACAGAAAACAACAAAAAGAAACTGATTGTAGAATGTTCCCAGGAACAACATTTTTACACGTGCAGGTCAGCCACTATGAAAATTCGTCATTGCATCTGCAATAAGCAGACATCAATGTGCCTCATTACTGTTTATTGACAGAAACCGAGGATTGTTTTCACTGGCGACTTTCAAAGCTCCACATAGGTTCCCTGTGTAGCCACACCACAGTTGTTGTCCTTTTGACTGATGAGTACGTAGCCATCATTTCCCCAGTAGGTAGACCAGGAGTTCTTTACCAGCCAATAGGGCTCCCCTTGCAAAGTTCCATAGCCGACTGCCAGAACAGCATGGTCAAGGCTGTCCGTGTCATTGCCTGTGCATAAAAAAACAAAATTTGGGCATCAGAAACAAAGCATACACAAGACGCATAACCACCATAGAAGGAAGAAAAGAAAGAAAAGAAGGGCATCACTGGATTTTTCACCTTCCGAAACTCTCCTTCAAAAATTGATCCTGTCATACCAAGAAAAACTGGCCAGTTATGCCTTGCATATTTGCTGAGAACACTGGAAACACCCTCGAACCTGTGCATTCCCAAATGTGGTCAATACCTTATAGTCAAACATCAATACATATAAAAATGTCTCATCCGACACCAAAACACATTCCGTGTAGCTCTCAGCTACAAATGGGTGGTTGTCAATTTTCCCTTTCTAACCCTTCTGCCACTTTGCGCACTGTGTGGGATTCCGCAGAGCTGATTTGTCATATTCAGTGTCCATGTGCTTCGAGTTGCAAATGGATTCGCCCTTGCACTGCCAATTGCCAGCTAATTGCAGAGCCAATTAGCTGAATTGGTAGACCGACCACCAAGGATAATCGTTGGTCCCAGGTTTGATCCCTGGACCAGAGCAGCTCTACTTTCTGAGAAATCCTTAGGGATTTCTGTGTTGCTTCGTGCTGCAGATGGATGGTTGCCAATTTTCTCTTTTTGAAATACATCCATTAGACCCAATATTTGTCATGAGCATGTATTCATTACACACTATTGGCAAAACAATTCTTAGGTTTACTTTCTTATACAGGTCTGATAATTTGTTATATTCATATTCGCCAATATTAAGGTTTAAATACGTCATTAGCCTAGTGCACTCGCTTCCTTTAGCACTCAATCAAATTCATGCCATTGACAGGAAGACAGTCACTGCCCTGATGAAGACAAGTCCACTTGTCGAAACGTTGGCTCCAGCAACGTTCCCTGTTAAACGATTTCTCGTCACTTCACGCAGTGTACAAGTTATATGATTGATGGCTTACGGCAGTTGGGATCGTAGAAGACACCGTTGGAGTAGAAGGAGAAGGAGCGAAGCGCTGCGTCAATGCTGACAGACACTGGCCCCACGTTAGCGAGTGCCGTAAGAAGATCATCGCGGTTGGTTATGTTGACATAGCTCTTGATTGAAGCAATAGTGGCGTTCACCTTGGTATCATGACAGACACCATCCTGCAAGTTAGTTAAAATTTTTTAGTCAACATCTACACAATCAAGCAACAAGGCGGCGAGATGGGCTAGTTGGTGAACATTCAGGTCTAAGGCAAAAGCTTTTTAAGCGCACATAAAACGAGGACAGAAGAACTAAGATTTTGACAGGACAGCGCTTAACTCACAACTGAATTTTTATTGAAGAAAATCACATTTAAAAGCACAAGAGTAGGCTTGTGCGAACAGTAAATTTTAGGTTCGAAGCGAATAGTGATTTTGGTCGAATAATTTCGAATCGAATTCGAATAGTATATATCACATATTATAAAGAAAGATGAGCATATTTGTCATGACCCAACCAACCTGCACAACGTTTTTTTTTTTTTAATTATAACAAGGCATGTGCAAATGTCGTTCTTTTTGGTTCAAAGGAAGTAGAAGCAACTTTTAATAGAAGCAGGATTTGGCTTTCGGTAGAATGCAAATAATAACCTATAAAATATGTTACATTTTAAATTTTACTATACTTGAAGCTTATAAGCCGGTATAACAAGTTTTTAAACTTAAAAAATGATGAATCGATGTGAGGGTAATATGTATGTTCATTTAGCCTTGAAGTGGGGCTTCGCAGCAGTACGGACTTTTCTTGAAAAGATGTATTCACAGTATAGCACGCCTCTACTGCAGTGAAACCACCTTTACAGGAGGTTACAAGTGGACATTGCAAATTTTTCTTGGAAAGGTGTATTCACGGTATAGCACCCCTCCACCGCAGTGAAACCACCTTTGCAGGGGGGGGGGTTATAAGCAGACTAACATACACCTATTCGTTCCTTTCGAATACTTCGAAATTTTCAATAATTTAAATTCAAATACTGTATTATTCGTTCGAATAATCGAAGTGCTCGAATATTCGCACAAGCCTACGCAAGAGAACCAATGGCACATGCGTAGTTGAAAAGAGGCCTAACTGCCTTCAGAACCAGGACAATGATAACAGCATAGTGACACTAACAATCTTCACATATCAAGAAAGTCAAAATCTTTATCCTGTAAAGTGATGGATGGATGGCTAACACAGTCACGGCCCCTTTTTCTAATATGAAACGCCTCCACTATTTCACGTGTTGCCCGATCCTTATGATTCTCTTGTGCTTTTAAATGTGATTTTCTTCAATAAAAATTCAATTGTGAGTTAACTATCAAAATTTTAGTTCTTCTGTCCTCGTCTTATGTGCACATTAAAAGCTTTTGCTTTAAACATGGACAATCAAGCAGTGGTTTAATTCCACCGACAAAAGCTGAAAAGCTACCTGTAAAGCATGGAAACTAAAACAAGCAAGTTTATGAATGATTAGGGTACTAAAAGCTTTGTTAATAGCAATGTTCATTTGATATCTTATTTGAAAAACCAGCTTACTGCCAATGGGGACAGAAACCACAACTTTTGAAATTGAAGGTTGCGGGTTCGGTCTCCACCAGTGGCAAGTTTTTTTTTTCTTGTTTTTTTTTTTTCGTCCACTTTCATTTCCCTTTATGTGACAATTACTATGCTTCAATAAAAACTGCAAGTAATACCCTGATGCTTTCCTTGGCTTTATTATCACCTGTAAGAGGTATTTGACATTTTCAAGCATATATGTGAAAAATTATATGGATGTAATCAATACTATATTATAGCTGTCATTATGTACGACAACATCAAACACAAAAAAAGACATGTGAAAGGAAAAACGCGGGAATGACTTGAATAGGCCTAGCACATACCTGCTCAGTGGAGAGAAAGGATGAAATGAGTACAGAGATGAGAAGAGAAAAGTCAAACTAAAGGACTCCACAATAAACACTGAATGCCATAAAGTATGTATGACATTCGGGCAGTCATAAATGAAAGGGACACACTGCAGGGCACTACCTGTCCAAGGTATGCTCCATAATCCTCATCCGAGGCCAATCCATGGTCGCGTATATACTCGTAGGCACGAAAGTCCTCGCCTCCATCACAGCCGTTGTTGCCGTTGTTCCAACTGCAATCAACCAGCTGCTGCTCGGACAGGCGAATGAGTTTACCAGTCTGGGAAGAGATTCAGGAACCACTGCTGTGATTCTTCAAGCAAAATTTGTAGGCAACACGCTCTGTTTGAATGCACTGCCTTCAGTATAGGGCCATATTTTTGATCAGAAGTCATCAAACCCTATTACATAGAATGTTATCCAAGGAAGAGTCTGTCTTCAAAACCTTTCCTTATATGCAGCATATGGAGTAACTGCCCTCCAGCAAAGTTGACCAGACTGCAGCAATAAGTGGGTTCATTTGGCAACTAAAAATGCCTGCAAGTGACAGCCTGAATGTCTATGATGCAAGTGCATGAAATACATGTTTCAGGTGTAAAAGTGGGTATCACCCAGTGTCATTGTACATGTACTTTTGTGAAACTATATTGACTTACTAGATAGTCAGTTCATGATTACATGCAACAGCATTTACAGATGGGGCAAAACAAAGACTCAACAGAAAACAGTATCATGCCTGTGCTGTGCTCCTTTCATCCTACTTTTTTTTTTCTTCCACAAACCTATGCTGTTCTTGTTCATAACAGCACATCAGAACAGGCATGAACGAAAGCAAGAAGACAGATGTAACACGGGCAATAACGAGTAACTTTATTGCTTCAAGCATGAAGGTCATACTCACTCCTTGGATTTTACAGATTCCAAATAGTAGATATCCACATAAGCATTAAGTAAGCTACAACCAAGCCAATTATCCCCAAAAAATGTAGCCTCCCTCTTTGCGATAACATATGTGGCCTGTAACATCCAAAAAGCAAAGCCACTGCTCAAGATATAGTTCACTTACAACAACAGAAGGCACATTGACACACTTATTAGAAGACCTGGTTCTCTAAATCTGCCCCAAAGTCATTTTCCTAGATCAACTCGGAGCAGTGTTCATTTCAAGCATGCAAAATCGCCCACAATACCAACAAAAGGAACATGCTAAGAAAATGTTAAAGGAGAAAACGGCACGCTAAAGTGTGCAGTACAATTATAGCACGAAGAGTGGCATTTATTTGAGGACAAGAAGAGGGCTTTTAAGGGCTCGTTTGTCTTTGTTAGACACAATATTATTGAGAACTAGCAGAAAATAATACCAAAGAAAGTATAGGAGTTGTTATTTGTAATAATTGGGATATAAATGTGAAGAAAGTAAAGTGGACGAAAAGATAACTTGCTGTCGGCAGGAACCGAACCTGCGGCCTTCGAATAACGCGTCCGATGCTCTACCACTGAGCTACAGCGGCGGTCATCCCCCCATCCACTTTATAGGGTATATGTGTGTATTTAAACCTAGGAGTGTTAGTCAGCGCCGATTGCAGCCATGGCGGCGAGTGTGGAACACTCTTTTTCTGCCTTTTGGCGTCACGGAGCACGTGATCTTTTTTTACGAGCTGGCAGCTGACCATTATTTGAAGAGTAAATTTAACGTTTAAACGATCTGTTTTGTGGTCTAAGCCCACTCCAGTCATCTCTGACATACAGAAATGGGAAGCATTGAAATGAGCTTGCTATAAAAGGTAATAAAGTTATGAACAGTCCTTTAAAATAAGCACAGAATGCCTGGAAAGAATACCTGTGGCGCCTCACCTTTCTGAAGTATGCACCTTCCAGTTCTCCGACAGTTCCAAAGCTCCAACAAGATCCACAGACAGCCTGATCCTTGACCGGTGTCACTGCTCCTGCAAGTGCACAGCATATGAATCGCATATCAGCCACAACTTTTATTTAATGATCTTCTCACTTACAGACACTCAGCACTGGCAGGCTTATTATCATAGGTATGTTTGACAACAGCGACGTTTAGGAGATGATCAGCGATTGATTGGTACTTAATGGGCTCTAACATGCTCAAACGACACATGGGATAGACAAGAAGTCAAACATAGCTCTAGTAATTATGTAGCTTAAACTTGTAAAGAAGAAATTTTGCTGCAAGTAAGCCTAGCTGTTTCCATTTGTGAGTGAAAACAGCCATGTAAAGGCTGCCAAACATGAACAAGCTTTCATTTGATTTCAACCACCCAAATAATGCCCTGCTAGGTGCACCACCGGTGGCAAAGTGTTAAATAAAATACTAATCTAAATTGTGGCATAACGTCCCTAAACTGCACAGTAAATTATGATGGAAAAAGCAATGGAGGGTTCCAGATTAAATGTTGACCACCTGGCATTCTTCAACGCACATAAGCACTTAGATGAACCCACATCATCCTTGGCAACAGCAGAATGGCATAACTGTGGAACTAGTGTGCTTCATTGCAAGCATGTGAAAAATGGACATGGTGTGGATTCCTGCACTTTTCACACTATTTAAAGCAAGCTGTACAAGAAACAACATGCAAAGGGACATAAGTTTCAACAAATATGTGAGAACATACCGCAGTATGCCCCTTGCGATATGTGAAAGGGGAGTAATGGTGTCCTGGCTTACTGTATTCAGTCATATATACGACCAGCACCAATTAGCACTGGCTACCGTTCGCTAAAGGTGGCTAAATTAGGGCTAATGTTGTTTAATGCTGGCTAATGGCAGCTAAATACTAGTGCTAAGTGAATGCTAATGTTGGCTTACTGTCGGCAAACGTCGACTAGCATTCCCATATGTTGGCAAAATGATCGTAAGTGTTGGCTAATGTAGGCTTAGCAGGCTATTCGCTGTTATAACAGCAACAGCTGAATCTGTCAGAATCTTTTTCTCATTGCAAAGATACAGCAGCTACTATACAAAATTGCCAAAACAGAGATAATAAGCATTGTTGTCTCGTCTTCACTAAATCTTTTTTTTTCCAACTAACCGTAAAGCCTCCAGTCTACTTGGTCGGGCAACTTGGCGGTGAACCTGTGCCTGGGAAATGGCTCAGCCTTGGAAGAGCCGTCTTTCGACTGAAGACGTCCACGAAGCACGCTGATTTCTTGTGGCGTACGGTCGGCTAGGTGGTTCACGGCAAGGTTGTAGCCCAGATTGGCACGGTTCTTTGAGTCAATGAACCTGCAAAGGGTGAAAGGCAAACCATTACATTCAAGAAGATGACTCTCCAGCCAAGTTTAGTTTTAAAAAAAATTGACCCGACAATTTGAAGCCTATTCTTCTGAACCATTGGGTCATTAAAGCTAAACTTGGACGGAGAATGATCTTGCATTGTTTTTACCCAGCCAGACAGAAGTCTGTTGAAGATGTTTGCCTTTAAACCCATGGAGGCTGTGCTGGAGAACGTTTATCACACACACAAGTTCAGACCTGAAAGCACTTGACAAGTTCCTACGAATGTAGAATTTACTTATTCACAATGTGGCCAACTAGCAAGTAACTTGGCAGTCGTCAGAGATGTCTTACGGGGCTAAAACTAAACAAGAATATTTTGTAGAATTCTCGCCAGCGAGGTAAAGTTTAATGAGCGATTACGATAATTCTATCTATACAATGAAACGAAAGAGCCATAATTAAAGAACTTTCTGTAAAGCTAACTGTGAGTCTCATTGTTTCGTTTTTTGTTCAGACCACAAAATCTGAGGTTGCTGAGAATTGAATAAAATGAGCAGAAAAGATGCCTTAACAGTGTTTTTATTTCAGCTACATGACTCTGCAATGCGTGTGAGAGCTTAAACAAAAACTAATGAGCTTAGCATCAAATTCACACCACACCTGGACTGTGTGCAAGCAGTGTATCACACCAGAAGAAAGAGAAGCGAGCTGTCATGTTCGTTTTCTAAGATTCTCAGTATCACTTAAGTTACGGCAAGCATGCCGTAACTTAGGCGATGATCAAACATCTTCTCACGATGAACGTACACACGACTGTCCTCTTCATCGCCAGTGAGGCTGATAGCAATGCTGCCACAGTGTTTCACTTTTGGCACGCTGGGGGGCACACAAAGTATATAAAAACATCAATATCTAACAATAATTTCTTGCAGCCCTAAATGCAGTGACCAAGATTGCTAAAACATCTCAGGAACATATGCCTGTAACCTAAAATTCAAGCAATAATAGTACTATATCATCTTCCTAGGCTTAGCAATGGTCACAGGAAAACATATCTCAACGATTACAAATTGTAAATGAAAAGACACCAAAGACAAAACAAACCTGAGGTTCTGGCGAAAGATATCGCGACGCTTGTCATGCTCCACGTCATGCTCGTAAGTGCGCTTGTGCGTCTCCTTGAAGTCTTCAAACGAGTGCTTCGTGTGACCATCATGGTTGCCAAGGAACTCAGCCATCGGATTGTGCAGAGCCAGTCGCTCTGCACCTGGGCCCGGAAAACTGCGGCATGTGCCGTCTGCGCAGGCAAACATAGACACTTATTCTTTGACAACTTTAGTGCACTTGTGGGCATACTTTGAGTGAGCAAGTTTGCGGAGACACTAAAGGTAAGTAAATCAGACAGGTTAGCAGTAATAATTAGCGGGACAACTATTATTATTTCTAATGGTATTGCCTTGGAAGCAGCAAATAATAATCTAACTTGGGTGAAATAAATCTGTGTTACAGCTATAAACTAGCGCTTGCTTTTTTGTAAAGATACCTGTGCTTATGACAGTAAAACGCCACTATCCTGTTAAAGTTCTCAGCCTAGGAGTGGGGGGAGCGCACCCTGCCTCCTCTCTCTGTAAATGACACCCTAGCCAGCTCAAGATGCTGAGCAAGAAGCAACCATATCACAACATATGCACATAAGCAGTTTATAGGAATCTCAAGCTACATCATTACTATGTGAACTCACACAACAGAGCGCTTGTCAACCAGACCGTTCTTATGCCTTTTTTTCAATAATCACAAAGCCTTATACTAATCTGTTTGACCTCACTAGCTCCAAACTTCCAGTGCTCTTACAATGCTCAACAACCAAAGCTAGGAAGGTTATATTGTATTAGTATTCCAAAGTGGCTGAATAACTACTGCACCAAAGTATGCATGAGTCATTCAATGTAAGAGCCAAGAAAAGAAGTAACCAAATAGCCTATAGCATACCTGTCAACCTAGGGATCTTGAAAATCAGGAGTTTTTCGGGGGAAGGGGGGAAGGAACGTGACAACAATACACATGCGCACACTCCTTTTTTTCTTCCTTCTCGTAGCCACGGTAACTTCATACACAGCTCTGAATGATTGCAGCAACGCTTTTAGACACTAGTGATCATGCAGGCGCTCATAATTACAGCGCATGTGTGTAATTATTAGACACGTGCGCAGGGCAAAATGTGCAATGAATGGAATCCCCAAGACTTGCGTAGCCTGTTCCAACACTTACCACGCTTCACCGCATAACATTCTATGATGGTGAAGCTAACTGCATGCACTGCAGTATTGTGTTGTCGCAAGTTTGTCATCAGATAAAGGTAACATGCCCAACCGTGAATAACCAAGGCCACACACAAATGCTGCGGCCTCCCCTCCCTTTGCATCAATGGGTAGAGGGGAGGGTTGCGCGGCAAGCTGTAGGGGTTCCTCAATGCGAGAAAACATTTATAACAGCTGTCCTTTGTTACGTTCATTTCAGATGGGGTTAGGGCTCTTTATCGAGGGATTTATGGACATGCCCGTACAATCGGGAGTATTGGTCAGAAATCACGAGTATCCCAAGTAAATCGGGAGAATTGGCAGGTATGCTATAGTCTCATGAGATTTGCAAATTCAATTGAGCAAATTCAATGTTGTGGCCAGGAATAAGCAAATGAAAACCTATCAATAAAGTCCCCCCATTGCCTTTGCATACAATTTTACTCTGCACACACTGAGCTGCTGTGTACTTACTGAAAAGGGTAGTGACGTCGAATACACTGGGTGGCACTGGGTCCCGGGAGTAACCATAGTAGAGAATCTCGTACTTGTCGAAGTGGGAGCCAAGCAAGGTGTTGTAGCAGCGCATGAGGTAGCGCCTCGGCACGGCACGTCCCTGGGAGTCTCGCGACACCCAGAGTGTGTACTTGCTTACACGGTCCCTGGTGGGCACAGTGAGCTGGAATCGCTCGCAGTGCCTCTTGCCTTGGTGAGCGAGCAGCTCATCATTACCAAACCAGCACGACTCCTTGCGCACAAACTGCAAAAATGTCGAAGCGCATTTGAAAATAAAGTACTTACTGCTAACAATCAGAGCGGACACTAACTATCAACGTTAGGGCAGAACTACAGCGATACAGGCTCAGCCGAATTTTCTAAAAGCATATGGCAGCGCACACCGGTTAAAAGGACGACACGAAACAAAAGAAGATACATAGGGCTGTGCGAATAGTGAATTTCGGAACCGAATCGAATACGAATCAAATAGTGATGACACCGAATCGAAACGAATACTAATCGAATCTTCAATAGTTTCCAATAGTAAGAAACCATTCTCAAAACGGTACTAGAACTACACAACATTTTTTTTTTGAAAGAAATATTCACAAACTTCACCAAAGAGCATTACGCTTATTAACAGACTCAAAATACCACAGTTATGACAACTGAGGTAAGCTGTACGCAGCAGCGACCCGAGCCTTCGAAATATTTTGTAACTGCAGGTTGAAATATAGCAGTGACGGCAGATACTTTGTCGCCTGCTTTTAAATAAAACTGAGACATAATATCTAAACAATTTTGAACCGAAGACTACGCATACAGCTAAGGCGGTAATGAAACACATAAACCTGCCATCGCAACATGGTCCTCGGCACTGAAGGCATGTAGACATCGGTATTGAAAGCTGTATCTGCAAGAACAAATTACTCAAACACAACACTTGCATCTATTGCTATTCATGAAGCTGAATGCAGGTGCACCTTCAGTTATTACAAGATTAGGTCAAGAACTGATTAATACGATGCAGAGGCAGCATAGTAAAAACTGAGCGAGTATGGAGCTTTCATAGAAAAAAAAACGCCTTCATCCGGTAATCAATATAGAGTCGGTAGTTTCGTAAAAGCTTGGGCTGCTGCATACATACTGGTAATTTAGTGATTAAAAGAAGAAAAATGGCCTTTAACTATTCCAAAGTATCATTGTTTTGGGGTTCTCCCATCGGCGCTAATTATTCGAAAACTATTCGAAAAATATTCGGTATTTCGAGTATGTACTATTCGATTCGAGTACCGAATCGAATAGTATGCTATTCGATTCGTTATTCGAAATTTTCGAATATTCGCACACCCCTAAAGATACACAAACGCTGAACTTCAACTGGTGTTTATTGTGGGAAAAAAGTCAATTAAATAGGCAATATTTCTGACGGATGCATTTTTTAAGCGTGACAAGAGCCTAGTACAAAGATGAAAACAATACCAAGAGCACCACCTCAATCAGCAGAAAATAATTCGAATATGACTAAGCATCACACAGCAAAAATGAACAGGAACTAGCCCACCGGTACATTTTAAGCAAGTGAAATTTTGAATACGCCTAACACTGGATGTACAAGCACAGGGTTGATTTCTCATAGACTTAATGTAAAAAAGATCTGCTGAACACTAATTGCCGCTTCGTTTATGGCAAACTTCTACGACTTTCACCACTGGTGTTTGAACATGATGCAAAGTAATGCCATGAATACATTGGCCTTTTATACAGCAGCTTGACACAAAGAATTTTCCAGCCAGTTAGATGAAGAGTGAACAATTGTGATAGGACAGCACCGGCAAGCGTAAACTGACGAACACGTAGCTTATGTAAGGAAGCCAAAGCAATGTTTTTAATTACGCAAGTGCAGTAAATGTTTTTATGTATGTGCCTTGTTTTTAGTATCTCGGCTCCCCTATAATAGTGATTTTCCTTTCAATAGAACACTCCTGCTAAGAACTTCTGATAGGGCAAGCACATTTTCATAGCCCCTTTTGAGTTCACTTTAATAATAGCCTGCTGCACATTGACAAATTACAAAGAGATAGGAAGACAGCAGAGTGGGTAACGTGGCTATAATTTCTGACATGGTTCAAATCGTCTCAAGTGGAGGCCTTCTTTAGCTAGGCACATTACACAGCCCAGTTGCATAACCAAGGTAAGCTGGACACATTTTGGGAGCATAAACGAAAGTATTGTGCAACATTTTTTGGATTTTTTGGGGTACTATGCTTTTAATTCTGTAAGAACATTAAACCTCTAGTCGAATTTTCATGAGGCGGCAGCCAACATTTAAACCAGACTAAAAATGCAGCATTGTTTTCAATCTATATCAACCCAATCATTGAGGTGACTACCAGTTTTTTTAAAACTTTCCTTAGGGTGACTTCAATGGAAAATTTGGGACTCACTGTGAAGCCTTCAACATTTGGCAGCACGTCTTGCAGGGGAACAGTGGCGTTCTCGGTTCCATTAACTTGGAAGCAGGTGCGGACTGACTCCCATGTCTTCGGGTCTGGCATATATGCGATCTTATAGTTGATGCCATAGGGGTATCCCTCTCCCTCTGAGTGGGCACTTGGTGAAAGCTGCACCGTTTGCACTAGGCCTACGATGAAAATAAGTAAAATAAATAACATCACTTCTGTGTTTATAACACTGCATATAGTGTACCAGATTCTCATATTCGTTCTAGAAAAGGTCAGGCATGTGGACAAGGGCACAGCAGAAGGAAAACAACCGGCAACACAAACGCAAACCTGAGTTTGTGCAGTCAATCTGTCTACAATGAATCCGTACTAACCACCTCAACTTTTCATTGTTCCAAGATTTATGTCTTCGTATTAGCTTATTTTTCTTTATTTTAGCCGGCTACATATGCCCATAACAAATCATGATTGATGTTAATGGAGAATTTTAAGAATATGTTTGTTTTAATACAGTAATTTACAGTATCATCTAATTATTTACTTTTTTGTAGTCCTTAAGAATTGTGCTAAAAATATAAGATTGGAGACTGTACTAACCATTAAAGAAGTTTCTTTTTTTCTTTTGATAAAGCTAAGAAAACAAACAAGCACAGCACAGAAAACTTAACTAGAATAACATTTAATTAATTTTGTTCCAGCTTCAATTTTCTGTACAAGTGAATCAATTGTTTTTCATTTATTATTGTGTGAAATATGCTGCAATTTTGCCTTGTAATTTACCCTTCCTCTTTGCAATGTGCAAACCCACAGGTTAAATTAAGTAAATAATTTATGCACATTTTTGCAGCTAAGAATAAATACAATTCATTGAACAACTTATGGCACGATATTAAGTGCATTTGCTGTGTCTTGTGGTCTTACTTTCCTGGTCTACAAAAGCTTTTGAGTAACGCAAATTAGCAATAACCAGCTAGTCGCAAATGATTTGTTTGTTCCTATTTGTACTGTTCGCAGCTACAGCACCATCACCTGAGCAGCAGTCACATCATAACATTTTAACTATGCATTGCTTTACACCTAGATACATGCACTTCTACATTATCAGTGTTCTTTTGGAAATCGTACCATCACATTTGTTATCTTACAAAATGTTTCACTAAAAAGGATTAGGAGAGAGAATAAATAGAACAAAACAAAATAAGGTGTCATTAGGTATACAGCGATGTGATTAACTGAAGCCATTTCGGCACAGCTTCTGGAACGACTGAAACCTCACTTTGGAGCAGCAAATATGCCTCTTGGAGCGGTTACCAGTCCCACATTTTCGAACACAAACATTTACGTCTCTAAGCTGGAGCAGTTGTACCATGTCTAACGAAATCGATTTATGCACACCTGCATGCATGTTTATTTAGAATGCCCCAAAAGATGAAATTAGGTTATTACTCTTCGTTTTCCTGCAAACAGCGCTAAGTTTCTCTAGTCCCATGACCAAAGGCCACCTAACATTTTCCCGTAATACACTTCATATTTGTAATTGCACTTTCCCTGAGGTCTTAGCTACTGCATTGGAAGTGCAAGCTGTGTAAACTTTCCATGCATTCTGTTTATTAGTGAACAGAACTACTGTGATGTCGTATGCGCTTTCAGTACAACATAGTCCTTCGTGGTGTGGTAAAGCGTCTACTGCCATGCTTCATGGACTGAATAGTTAGGATCCGAGTTTATGTGTGGTTAATAAAATAGAGTGTTGAATAACTAATTTATCCTTCGTGCCAGAGATCTACTCTGTACTTCATGAAATCTGTAATAATAATAACAACTGGCGTTTAACGTCCCAAAACCACGATATGATTATGAGAGACGCCGTACTGGAGGGCTCCGGAAATTTCGGCCACCTGGGTTTCTTTAACGTGCACCTAAATCTAAGTACACGGGCCTCAAACATTTTCACCTCCATCGAAAATGCAGCCGCCACAGCTGGGATTTGATCCCACAACCTTCGGGTCAGCAGTCGAGTGCCACAACCACTAGACCACCGTGGTGGGGATTCTGTGGTAATGGGCGTTGTCAAGCCTACTCGGATTATGGGAGCTGCTTTATTGTGCACCGAACGTTTACTTATTAGCCCATGCCAAATTAATTTTCTTATTTGAGTCCTTCTTTCTGAGGACACTGCAGAAAGACTGAGATAATTAGGAACACTCGCACCATACAGTTTTGCAGACAAAAGACACACAGCACTTGTTTAGAGAACAAAGCAAGAGCTGATAGTACAGAAAATTAAGGACCGGGTTCAATGCCTATAGCAGGAGCTATCATGTTGCAAGCATCACGCGACTGTCTGGTCTGAAGAGCTATAGCAACTGATAACCAAAGCCAAGTCGACAAAGACAACAGGTGAAACAAAAAGGTTTTATCAGTCGCCCCCAGTACCACATATGTCCAAGCCACAAAAGATAAGACGTGACAGTATCACTTGGAACTTTCTCTATCAAGCAGCAAATGCTGAACAGGCGAGCCGCCTAAAGGTGCTAGAGGAGACTTCAATGTTCTCATGCAGCAAAGCATTCCACAAAGCGTTCTCACAAACATTCAAATGAAAGAGATTTAATGTTGGATAGAATGTTGTGTGATCTGGGCATACTTTGTTTGAGAATAACTTTCAAAGTCCCTCCAAATGAATTGAACAGACAATTAATCCAGGGAAAGTACAGATGACGTCAATTGTTGTCTTTAACTGTAGTGTACTAATTGTCACATAAATTGAAATGAACTGAAATAGACGAAAAATCACTCTTTCCATCGGTGGGATCTGAACCCACAACCTTCAAATTGTGAATGCGAGGGATGTGCATGTGAGGGTTTGTGCATGCAAGGGTTTGTGCTCTGACAGAAAGGGTGATTTTTCGTCAACTTTAATTCATCGAAATTATGTCACAATTAGTGCACAACAGTTTAAGACAACAATTAACGTCCTCTATGCTTTCCCTAGCCTAAATGTCTGTTCATTTGGTTTGTGTCTAACGTATATACAAGCCCCTTGGAAAAAATTCCCCTTCTTTCGTTCTCGGTCCATGAATGACGACATCAAAGTATAGCAAAACCATATCTCGCGCTATGGGGAAATCGTTATCTACACATGCTCTCCTAAGTGGATTGAGTCAATAGATAGCAAGTCACGGGGGTGTCTGAAGGCGTTGCTTCTGCAAGGTAAGCAGCCACGACAGCTCCAAGATAGCGTGAACTTGCCACACAAAGACAACCAGAAAAAGAGTGAATAAAAACAACAGTTAAGAAAATGAACGTCGTCCTCTTTTTTTTATTAATATAACTTAAACAGATACTCTACCACACCTGTGCATGGCTACATTGATTTTGAGATATTGGTATGAGAACTATGATGTCACTCAGCAATTCTAGGATAACATGCCATTATGTACTTATGGAGACTAAGCATCATAAGCAGTAAAATATATACATCCTCAAGATATGAACACCGAACAAGTCAAATCACTTGTGTTGTTTGTTTACACACAAGTACTGTCAGACAAAGTACAGTGTCTGTGCAGCAATGCCTTAGATCGAGGATCCAATTAAATCAGCTGAAAGTTTGAATGCAAACATGTGCAGGCAATATAAAAAAAAAGTTGGAAGCTTGAAACAAGCTTATTTGAGGGAAACTCACGGTCACACATACATCTAAGAATGCTTTAGCTCAGTACCAACTTGTACCTGAGAGTTCCTTATCCGAATTTTACATGTCAAATGCCAAAATGAGACAACTGCCAGATGAGGCTAAACAAAATCCACTGCATCTGAGGGAGCCAGTTAAATTCTAGTGTTCCTAGGAAGCAGAATTTTCATTTAGGGCTTGAAATTTTTTAAATAAAATTTCCCAAAGTTTGGTAAGCTCTAAAAAATTTACCCATGAACTTTTACAAATTCACAACTCTGCATCAAAAGTAGACAGTACTGTAGTTCGGTAAACAGCCTCTGTTTGAGTGTCTAAAGCAGGTAAATTTGGAATATTTTTTAGGATTATATTCACAATATTTTCTTTCAGAATGGCGTGTAACCCATAGCTTTTGTCTGCTCGAGATGTATCCGGAGATGCAGTTTACAGAACTTCGACACAATTTATCAAATTGCTATAAAAAGAAAAGCTCATGTGTCATGTTTAAATCTTTGTAGAACAAAATTAGTTGCCACTGATGGTGCAAAAGCTATGGCAAGATGTTACATGGGACGTTATATAACCCTTATTTACCGGGAATAAGGTTCACCCTTAAATTTTAAAAAATGTCAGAATGTCTTGTTGCTTCACTTGACACAAAAAGTTTGCTCAGAACATTAACTTGAAGTTCAAAAGAGTGGTAAGTTGGGCTAGTTGGTAATGATCCATACTTAATGTAACTGCGCAAAAAACGGACGGAAACACGAAGGGCGAGAAAACACGAAGGGCGCCCTTCGTGTTTCCGTCCGTTTTTCGCGCAGTTACATTAAGTATGCATTAACTTGAGCAGCACACAATGTCGGATATAGACAATAATTTTGTTGTAATATCCACAATGCTCCACTGAGCCATTTTTGATAATAACTTAAAAGCACTTATGAAGTTTATAATAAATATCGATACACGTGTAGAATAACATGTACTTTTCCCAACAGCATGTCCCTATTGCAAATAAAAAGGGCTCAAATAGTTCAAACATTTTTCTTATTTGAGGGTACGATTTTGACTGCGTTTGAACTTTGGTGACCTTTCAAAGTTTTAATTTATGAATGAAAATGCATCATATTTTTTGTTTCTATTTCTTGTTTTCGATGTAATGGTGCTGTATATAACGCTTCAATATGCTGTGTTTCTGTAAACAGTGTTTTTATTGTACTGCCTTCTTTCTTCCCTCATTAGTTGCCGTTCCGCCAATTGCCGCCACATACCGTGTAATTGTTTAAAAGTATGTATACACATACAAATAGCACATCCCCCTACTATAATGCTCTTAGAGCGAATGCAGAATTCGTAATAAACTCTCATGAAACAAGTACAAGAAATTATTCTTTGGTCAGTTTGTGAAGACTGGCCCCAAGCTACGTGCTATAAATGCTGAAGGGTGAAAATCCATACCATCGTAGTAGTCAATGCGGCTGGTGTTCTGCGTAACATCGTAGTATCCCGCGAATGGCTCACGAATTTCCGCGTATGGCAAATACAAAACGCCCTTCACTTCGTAGAAACTGCCCCAGTCAGGCAAATCTTGAGCCAGACATCCTGCTGCAAGACATGAGAACAACTCTAAACACAAGATCCGTAGCACTTGCAAAATGCAAACAGCAAAAGCGTACCTAACAAAATAAGAAATGATGGGGAAGTGGCATTTATGATAAGGCTTGGGAAGCAAACTGCACAGCAAAATGTAGGTAGCTAAAAATCTCTATAACACACATGGTTAAAAAGCACATTCAGTGTAACCAATGCTTGTTATAAGCACACACGTTGATATTAAGAATTCCCTATTTAACGTGTGTGAAGCGAATGGAAATTTCATGTGTCTAGCTAGTAAGCAAACAGTTTCCTGATAATTTTGATGGCCCACTACTTTCTTCATTACATTAGAGGGGTAAGTTATAACCATTTTCGGTAAATCAAGGTTGAGCTCTTCTGGGTCACCTATTTTTAATGGAAACAGGCTTATGAACTGGTAGATGTCAAAGTTCTGTCATGTCAGCTGGATTACTCAAAGAAATGAACACCACTGGCAGGAAAATTACACACTGACAAGATTTTGCTAACTTTAGATCAAGCACATTAAAGCATGACCCCAATTACAGAAGTGAAGCTGTCTGATAAAAAAAGTAATATCATTTAGTAACTGCATCAACCAGTGTTCGTTAAACACAGCTACGTTAATCAGAGCAACTTCCTGCGTTAGAGCCTGTCACCGCTCCTATGGTAATTAGTGCAAACGAAACAGTCCACAAGTGCAGTTAGGCTAAACAAGCACTGCAAAATGTGTGCAGATACACAACTTACCAATGCTCAACAGCAGCACAATACAGGCGTGCCGCATCATTCTACAGCCGTTCCCGAAGACGGTCCTTACCACCTCTGCGCTTGGCACCAGCCCGTTCCCGCTTATTGAAGAAGCTCTCGAGAGATAACCGAGTTATCTCCTTTCACGTCTGACACTCGGACAAACGAGATAGAAGCGCTCCCAGATGAATGCACCAGAAGTCAAAGCTCAGGCACAAACAGTTTCAAGTTACACAGATTGCCATCAGCAACTACGAAAAGTGTGATTTTTTTTCCGTAATCAAAACCGGGAAGGATAAGACTTGGAATGCACAATGAACACACCCTATTTCCTTTCTTCTCTGTGTCCCTACCAACCATTACTGCCTTCAATATGAGAGAACAGAGCCAACTCTTTTTGTCATTACAAAAGGTCAAATGGTGAATGTACTAATATGCATATTTTTTTTCTTTCAGTGCAAAATATTTTTGTTTTACATTGTTTATTTATCATTTTAAATGACAAGAAATACAGCTATCATCACACCAGGCTGTGCCACAAGGACATATTCAATTCTAGCATAGTGCAAATAACCTATTGTATGTCAAAATAGAGTTACAACCTAGCTTTTCGGTATATCTCGCATCCCGACACCATGCGGAGAGTGTTTAACCCAGCGCTAGCCCTTTACCATTACTCCTGAATACTCTGGTCACAAAATAGCTTTATATGTGCTTTCAAGCGCACTGCAGTTAGGCAGTGCATGCAAAGTTGGCAGGCCGCCAAAACAATAGTAAAGCTAAAGCTGCAGCACTATGTCAAACCTGTCATCTGAGAGACCCTGCATTTGATTTGAATACCCTGCGAAATTCTGGAGCCCAACATTACTTTATATCTACATTAAAGAGATTATTACATACTAAACTCTGTTTCAACATGAAGGCACCCAGCACACGTGGAAAAATCACGAATGCAGTAATTGGTGCTGCACAGTTACGTTACTTGTGTATTTAATCTATATTAATGGCATTTCTGGCATTTTCACTTTCTAAGTGCTAAGCACATCAACTGATATCACAGCTACTATCATTCCACACCTGACATCAACAATGCAGGGAAAAAAAAGAGGTGTATTTGCGTACCTTCCAAATAAGGATTCACCATTGAGAACTCGCACACCTAAAATGAGGCCCCACTTTGTTGGGAAAACGGCATTTTGCTTGTGAAAATCTTACAATGCAAAGATTTGTTTGCAAGCTTTTGAAGTATTTAAAAGGCCTTCATTTGAAACAGGGATTTGCAGGACAGCCAACTTGCTAAAATTGCATAGCAGCCACTCTGCCTCACAGCAAAAGGTTAGAGTGGCCTGTTATGAAGCTGATCAGAGCACGTCATCAGAGTTCTTGAGTAATGCATGTGAGTTATGCATAGCATTTTTGTTAACTCCTGCTTACCTTCTTAACTATGTCCTTCAATGTCCAAAAGCAAAAATAGAAGAAAAAGACAAATAATAGCGCAAGAACGTTTATTCCTCCAAACATGTACGTGTTGACTCAATGACCTTAAATAGCACATGTTCAATATGTAGCAAGCAATCGTAATTTAAATGAACCGCAATAATTTGCGAAGAAAAGTTCGTCTCGGGCGCTGATGCAATATGAGTACTGACAAAACATGGGTATTACAATGAGTATGATGCAATAAGATGGTGGGATGGAGAGTAATGAACCAAGTACTAAACTAGAGCGCTGTTGAAATGCAGTCCATATGCTTGCACAGAAAATGGCACCGTTGGTTGCAGGAAGACTCTTCTCGACCGTACACTGCATTAGTCACTAATGTCCACAAACAACACTTGATGGCAATGCCTGGCAGTGTCCCACTGGACTGATTCCTTCAGGTGAGGCCCACTCGACTCCAAGTAACTGTGAAACGTCTAGTCGACCAACGCTATCCATCCAAGACACACAGGACGTTCACTCCCGAAAGACCGAGGTTGATCCGCCTGCACAGTTGGTAACAGAGTCCACATTGTTAATGTGCATATATAGCTTGTTTCCACTAATGTGAAAGCATCGGCTAGTTGTTTATAATTGGTATGTTTTTAACCACACCAAGGACAAGGGTGAAGCAAAAATGCAAAAAAAAAATTTGCTGTTCTTCAACGCAGCACAGCCTGTTACCTTCCTGTGACTTCGCTTCATCCTCTTCCTTAGTGTCACTGCTGCCTGAAACTCCTTTCGCTACAGAAACTAAAAAAATAGTAATAATTCACACTGCTGCTTACAGGAAACGAAACATAACCGAGAATTTTGTGAAACAGTACAACTCCTTGGCAACGTGTCCAAGATAAGGTACCACTTGCGGCAAGCTGATAATCTCAAAGCCCACGGTGACATAGACACTGAAGCGTCTTTCAATTTTCGAAATTATGCGTAATTTGGAATCTCTACCTTTTAACACGCCTATGTAGATTTTTCTTGCAATATTTAATTAGACAACTGTGCTATAAGCGGGCAAACTTTGGCCATGGGAACGCCCTTGGCACATGCAGAATGTAGGAGAGGAGGACAGCAGAGAGAGATGTAGAGAAGTGACGCCATTGAGAGGGACGTGCAAGACAGCTGCAATGGTTTGCACCTTTACCAGCTACCAAAGGAAGCGTCAGTGGTGGGGTCGCAGGGATTGCTTACTGTCCTGTTTGCTCACTTCGAGATAGCACTTGCAATACAAAGTTCACCAGTAGTGTTTCTACAGCCTTTGTTACGGTCTATGCGCCATATTGAAGCACACTCACAATGCTGAGTTCTGCACAGCATCCGGCTGCAATTGCACATACAGTCGCGATAAAGTCGCATTTCACGAACTACCTAAAGGTCAGAAGATGGCTGCAAAGTGGGTCACTGCTGTCAAGAGCAAAATCTTCAAACCTACAAAGGCAAGTGTGCTCTGCCCGAATTAATTTCCGAGACAGCGACCACGTGCGAATCCCGTCTCGAATGCAGTCGCTTTGCCTGACTATGAAGTCTTCACAACTGAACCGTGATGCCGTCCATTTAGTATTTCCGCACGAGAGGAGGATCTTGCCACGACCAAGACTTGTCTTCATGAAAAGAAGAAAGACTGAGGTAATGCCTCCGATCAGTGGCTTTGCATGGAGCGCAGAGAGTTGCAACGGGGCCCGCTACTGCCGCAACAGTGCAGCTATCAGTGCCACCTCGCTTCCACAAATGCCACTTGTTTAGCGTTACACCCAAATGTAACAATAACATATAAACAATAAACAGTGTGCATTTGTTTCTATTTTGCAAGCGTCCGTGGTTCACTCGTGACAATGGGGTGCCAGTAACATGCGTAGCATTTTGCGGTGAGCTTTCGGTGCTCTCACTATTTTGCTCATGTAATATTTAGAATTGGAGTGTAAGCACCAGGCACAGTTCATTCTTAACTGTCGACCTCTATGGGAGGTAGACAGCTAAGAATGCACTTGACATTCACTTACCCTAGCATGCCTCCATGTTTAGTCTTGATGCAGTGCAGGAACAGGAGGATGGCATAGAAGAGATTGTTTCGACCCTGCAGTAGAAATGAAATGAAAATAAACTGGAGTCCAAACTAAGCCTGTAAAAAAACCTACCCTATAGTATTGCCTATTACATAACCGTCATATTTTGTTCTTAAAATAGTGCAAAAAGAGTGTGTTTTCAGTTTAATACAATCAACAGAGCCTACAGTATGGCTAAAAATGTCAGCTGTGCAACAGTGCTCCAGTATATTGAGGTTCGCTTGGACTAAGATGAAAGTAAAGATTTAGTGTCTATGCTCCGCCTTTTTGTTCATAATGTGTTCGATCCAGCATGTCATTTTGGAGACGACATTTTGTTACGTGTTTTCTGCGAGATATACATGTTTACTGCAGGGGCTTCCCTTAAATTCCAGTGGTTTCTGTGATCCATTCATTTTGTGCTCGTTAGTATACTTTGTGATAAAAAAAAGATAATTTGAACCGATTAACCAACTAAAATCTGCACGTGAACAAACAAATAATTGCTGATCGCAGAAAACCACCCATTATGGACCGTACCTTTGGAAGGTCGCAGGTGTCCTCACCTACGATGACACGGTAGTGTGGTGGTAGCACACTGGTCTGATATATGCATAAGGCATCCTTGTCCGCAGCTGCATCAAATAACAAGGGCCAGGTTGTGACAAGATATTGCTTTGTGCCATGAACATGTTCAACTGTATTATGCTGGTGTCACACGGTCACTTTTGATCACGATTGGGCCTCATCCAGATCGAGTTTCTTAGTCGTGATTGGCTCTTTAACACAAGCTGCAGAAGGGAGCCAATCGCTGTTGAGAAATTTGATGTAAGGTGGCAAATTGGGCTAGTTGGAACGTACTCGCCATGTTCAGCGCAAAAAAAAAGGACACGAAAACACAAGGAAGTGCACGACACAAGCGCTGTCTAACAACTGAAATTTTAATGGAAGAAACGTGTCATATATAAGCACACAAAAAAAACAACAAAAATCCAAAACAAAACAAAAACCACAAAAACCAAACAAAAAATCTTATCCCCCACCAGGCATGTACTCATGTATGCTGTAGATAGGTAATCTCAGCTTCTGTGAGAGCGATGGAAGGCTGGCTCACGCATCTGTCTCTTGCTTTTATAATTTCAAATGCTTCAGCAATTTCACGCGTGCGCTGGTCCCTGTGCCTTGTCATCACGGTTTAGCCGAGCTAAACAAAACCACCGTGTTGATAGCCTGTTGATAAAGCTTTCATTTGTTTGAACAGCTGTACTGGATTTCCTTTGTAAAGATGTAAACATTGTAACGTTTAGTTGTTTTTTCGTATTAGGTATTTGTGCACTTATTTTTGTTTTAGTTTGAATTGAAAATGTTCTAGCCGCTTGCATCACCCTATACAGGCATGGAAGGGTCCACAAAAGGCTTTGTGAAGTTAAACTACAGTAGTATTAAGAGACAAAATCCGTTAAGTGCAATAGTGTCAAGTGCAAACGCAACAGCCAGATATGAGCACAAAATATGCATAACCAGAGCGCTGATTAAGGAATGGTTGGTTTATACTCAGGTGACAAAAAAGAAAGTGCTTTAGAGCACAGAATGCTACAAAATAATGCACATGAACAAGCATTACAACTGCCAATTAGCACTTGAGTGTTCAGTCTAGCGTATGGCCAGTACTGTAAAGTGTTGATTCCTTCCTCACGCAAGCATACTGTCACACGGTTGTGATAATACAGCGCGCGTGGCAATATAATAAGTAGAAAACTGTTTCACTCACAAGGCTTGTTTGGTGCCTTGTGGAAGAACTGCGAGGTGAAAGTTTTCCCATCTGGAAAGCGTGGATCGGGAGGCAGCCTGGAGTTCAGGTACGTGCACAGCAGATGCAGAACTATCTGTAAGGAGCAATTCAGAGGAAGCTTCAACAAACACCCACTAATACGTGGCAGGAAAGAAATCAATCAGCAAGGGAGGACATGGCTTTTGAGTAGCAAAAAATGGCCAAAAAATTGAATCATATCAGTATCTCAAAAATATTATTATTCGGTTTTCATAACCCTTCAGTTATATAATTCCAAAATATATTCTATGAGCACCATATAGAAGTGCCAAGCAAATTTTTCTATCAGTTAAGGCAGCGACAAATTTTACAGAAACTGCAAAAAAAGAAAAAGCATTTTCAAGCCACGATAACTCCGCAACGGCGCAACCGAGTGCCGCGATCTTGGTCTCATCTCAAGTTGACATCCACTAAACCAATTTTGATTAGATTCATAGCATTTAAAGAAGAGCTCAAATCAGCCAATTGTTAGGAGAAAATCACTTATCTGGGCCCCTGAATGTAGGTTCCCTTTACAACAAGGAAATATATCCATCCAAAATCGAACACAGGAAATGGTGAAGGACACTACCAACTCTTTAATCACCAAAGCGAGGCTCAAATATATACACTCACGCAGTCACATGGTCATATCACAATCACCTTCATATCAACCGAACTAACCCAAAAAGGCATAACACAAAACTGGCATGCAATACTATGCGTCATCTTCGCATTCTTATTTGCTTCTCGAGATTATAAAAAAGGTTGCAGGAAATCTTGTTCCATTCTGCGCAATGCCACAGAGCTATCACTGCAACACGCTTCGCCCTTCTTTGCAATGTGAAAGGCCTCAAGTATTTCACGTGCCATTTTGTCATGACTTCTGCCCAAAATCCTGATTTCGTTCAGCACTGGCTTACATTTGCACTGTTTACAATGAAAGGCCACATTCAATCTTGTTCCCCTTTCTAACGATTTGAAATGTTCCCAAGCTCTAATATTTACACAACGACCCATCTGATCTATGTAGAGCACAGAATGCTACAGTCCAGTATCATCACCTTCAAAGCAGCGATTGAGCCTCTACTCACTTAATCCATTGTAAAAGCCCACCCCTCAAGTAAAACCCCTTCACTGGGGCCTTTGAGGTATTGTAAATAAATAAAAAAATAAACAAACCACCCCACATGTCAGTGGTGTTTCGTATACAACGCCAACAACACAATCCACAAAAGTCTGGCCACGCTTCATATCACACTGTGGCTTCTTTCGCCCAATGCGTGCACATAAACCACTCAGCTTCCTTGGCGCCGAGAACACTACAGGCCCGCCATACCTGACGGCAACCTTTATCAGGCCATTAGCAACTCGGTGCGTATAGGGAATCACTTGCGGTCTCCTGTGCTCAGGCCAAGCCTTTGTGTTTTTCTTTTTCCTTTTATTTTTTGTAGCAATGTTTCTGCTACAGCAGACACAACAGAGCTGGGAAAACCCGCGTTTTGCAGTCTGTGAATCTGGACCCTACAGTTGGTCTCAACCATGTGTTCACAGGACTTAGGGTGAATTCAAGGCAAAGAGAACCGATAGCCCTCTTGATAGTTTTTAATGTGTACGAACGGCAACAACTCTTTCCTGGCTCTGAGTAAATACATCCAACACACCTGTCTTTCGAGGCACTTGATATTTGTGTCTAAAAATAGCAGACAATGGTTCGCTGGCAGCTCATGAGTAAAATTAAGGCTTTTTCCTAACTTATTAAAGCAGCACAAAATGCTTTGCACCAACCAGCCCAACAATGAGTTCTACTAGAATCCCATTACAAATCTGGCAAAACAAATCCGCAGATAATATTTTTCATTAGCACCACTGCTACTAAAGCAAAACACCTTTGTAAAGTACTGCTTAAAACTTTCAAAATAGTACTTTGTTAACTTCATTGCAAAGTTTGTGCACCATAATGCTCGTAATACAGCCGAAACATAGAGAATCCCTTCATTATAAAGGCCGCTTTGTTGTAGAGGCATTTGTAGTACAAGCGTCAAACTGCACGACATTTCATGCCACGGAAAAAAACATAACAGTTGTCCCTGTAAAAAGTGCGGAGCTTGCATAACCAGGGTGTATCTATAAATTCTATGCTGCTCACTTTGCATGTGGAATAACAGCTAGTTGAACTACTACCTCAGGAAATTCAATCTTTCTTCAGATTACTTACAGCTGAGTCGGTGGGCAATGAGTCACTCCATGGCTTGCCCCTGTAGTTCTGGCTGCCACTGTTCCACCGGAAGTCACTCATGCAGCCACCCCGAGCCAGCTCTGAAAGAAAAAAATTAGAGGACACTTAAGCTTTGCGTTTACGAGTGGAACGTAATAGCACTATCACCAATGACTATACTGAATTTTCTGCAACACGGGCTCTTTAACACAAAATCATGGGAGGGCGGCCCCATCTCTCTGAAATATGTGAAAATGCAGATTCTACTGCTTGCATAGGCTGCTAGGAGCCGCAAGATATCAACCCAAGCCTCAAGGTCAGAAATGACTGGACTGCACATTCGTTCACTAGGTCCCTCTTCATTCAGCTTGAATCGCTGAGCCGTCAATGTTGGAGTAGCATGTGTGTCTCACAGCCCGAGAGCCTGGGTTTGATTCCCACCTTGATACGAAAAATCCAATTTCATTTTCAGCTCAATTACTTTACTTTGTTTGCAAGAGCTCTCCCGAGAAACTTGGCGACAATCTGAGCGTGCCTTGACATGTTAGTATTCTTTGCATCCATTGGGATTTCACACTTATGGCCAACGCTGCCGCCGCTGACACTGGATTTTCTGCAACACGAGCTTCTTTTGATGCAATCACATTAAAATGTTATGCCAGCCACTAAAAAAAGCGTCTAAGCAAGCAGCTAGTCGAAGATAGACACCCCCAGTCACTGATACTGCTGTGGGATGCCGTGTCGATGGAAGGACGCATCCCAACATAAAACGTAAAACTGTTTATTAACGAAGTAGCAGCAGCGGGGCGAGCATACCGACGCTGCGCTCGGTCGGGTAGCGAAGGAATGATCTCATCCGAGCTTGGTAGCTTGGGTTTATAGCCACCGTCGGTGACGTAAGCCTCCGGTGACGCTGCGGTGGCGCTGTCCCTTATCGGAGGCGTGGTGCAGCATGCAGCCGTGTCACGCCGGGCTATCTAGTGACGAGGCGGAGGTTGCGCCGGTTTGTGCGCAGTGTGTCGCCACACTGCTATTCATTCGTGAACACAAAAAAATTTGCGTGTATCTTTTGTGCAGAACAGAGACAGAGATTTGTTTTTCAACTTTGTCAGAGTGAGAAAGCATGCTGTTACATCAGCTTCAGAATTGTACTCAGAAAAATATTGAATTCCTTCCACCACCTCCCTTATTTAGCACTTCCACATATGGTGAGCTAAGCCACCATACAATTAAGCCTCGCAGAAAATCCAACTTTTGAAACTGACAAGAATGGAAAAGTAACCATTGCATCGAATGTGTGCCTGAATATATCACTGGTGCGATCTCAACCGTAAAAGACTGTATCGTTTGAAACTATTTGAGCCTACCCATATCAAATTGCTTGCTGCACATTTTAATTGCAGATAAGCTTTCCTTTGCGCACTTTTTTGCACAGTCATTTGTTGTTTATTGCATTTCAATTCACTTATAATCCATATATACTAGAAGCAGACTAGCCTGTATGGACGCATGTCTCCACGTCAAGTCGCGTGTAAATGTCCTCTGTGTGTTTGTTAAATGTGCCATTAAAATGAACCTTCGATCAACGTTGCCAACCTTAAAGATACAGAAAATCCATTCCATTACCACTACAGTAAGTGCAAATGAAATGTGTTTGGCAAAGACTCTCGACTTGCGAATCTCGCAGCAGTTAGTCTCGAACACAGGTGCTGCAATGGGCTTTTTGCAAAGACTAACAAAGCACAGATCTGGCATGCAGTGGTTTTGTTACATCCAAACTGCAGTGCCTATTGCACTGTCTTTGCTTCGCTTTTGAAATTGAAATCATGTATTCTGTATTTTGCAAACATTTTTTTTTCTTTTATAGCGTTGCATAATAATGACCATGCTGTTATTGATGCTTTTGTCCCCCCTTGTGTAATAATGACCATGCTGTTATTGATGCTTTTGTCCCCCCCTCCCTCCCCCCCCCTTATGTAATACCCTGAAAAGGGCCTTTAAGGGTAAATAAATGATAAATGATAAAATAAATCTGTCAGAAGTAGCAGTTAGAATCGATTTGTTTTGGCTGCTTGCAGAATGCCAAAACACGATTGTGAACTCCTGGATTCCATAAAATCTCCTAGTTTACAAGAAAAAATTCACAGTGCAGACATCTACAGGTCAACATCTCATGTCAGCCACTCATGAGCAAATCAAATATCCTCCCCGCTTTCTCCTATTATGAAAGCTTTCGACATTGTTTAAAGTAGCACGGTGATGTGCTCTAGCAGATAACAAACAAATGGCGACAGTTTGCACAAGCCATTCATATTTGCAGAGCCGAATTGTTTAAAGTAGCACGGTGATGTGCTCTAGCAGATAACAAACAAATGGCGACAGTTTGCACAAGCCATTCGTATTTGCAGAGCGGAATTTTTTCTTCGGGCGTGTATTGCAACTGTTTTGCTAAGCAGCATTTGCCAAAACGGTGCTGTTTTATTGGCACTAGATATTTTCAATGGTGCAGGAAGTAATCACAGTGCCCTTAGAAGAAGCACAATTGCACTGTGCGGCGTTCTACACGATATTTTTTTTAGACAATACAGATTTTCCATAAAAATTCCATGACAGTCACGCTCCAGTCGTTTTCGTACACCTACTCTACGTTGAGGAAATGCTTTGCCACAACTAAAATTACATTGATGACACTAATTAACAAAAGCTTGTTAATTAGCACTTATTTATATTTGAAAGTCTTGGTGCGTGCCAATTTATGGCATACCCATTTTTTAGAAATCGTGAAAGTTGCATGAAATTCGAGATATTCATGATCAAATTTTAAGGGCGAAATCTAAGCTGATTGCGCCTGGAGTGGAAAAACGCGGCCTCTCTGTTACATAAGACCGGAACTACACGTGAGAAGGAAGTGATGAAATTTGAATCCGGGCGCACCGAAGCAGAATATGGTCAGGAAAATCAGCAAGCATTCTGAAATACACAAGTAGACAGCTTATTAGATGCGAAAGCATCTTATGTTCGGGGCAGTGTCCATTCTATGGCGTCCGCACCCATACTGCGTACGCACCAACTCTCCCCCCTCTCCTCATGTGAGCGCGAGGAGGTCGGAGGAGGTGGCGTGAGCGCTGCCTCCGCTTCGTTTCTCCTCTCCCGTTTCTCTCTCTCCACCACAGCTGTGCGCTCGTATATAATGCAGCGCGCACGCGCTCCCGTTGCACTCTCCTTCGCAACGGCGCTATGGATGCTCGCAAAGCTGAACGTAAACGGCAACACCGGCAAGCGAATCCATACCTGCCAAGTTTGGAGAAACGGAATCCGGGAGATCTACTCAACGAGCGGGGGGGGGGGGGGGGGGGGGGGGGTTATTGCGATAGCAATTTAATGGACACTGTCAGCGGGATTTTACGGTCGCCGCTGATCTGTACAGAGTCCAAACTGATAACATCGCTTACGCATCGTCTGTTTCACATGCGAGTAAATGCGCGCTAGCGCTAGGGACGAACGCGGTTGAAGCAGAGATGAAACGACCCGGCCGTCACCGTCGCGCGAAGGGCACATGCGATAACATTGCTCCGCGTGCGAGGCCTGTCATCGCTTGCTTACCAGTTATTTCGTCGGGCAAGGGACCATAATGAGCGCCGTTGAGACGGGGACGGTCGCAAGCGCTGGCGAACACGCTATCTCGACAGACATCAGTAACGGCTACCCTTTTAAGTGCTGGGCTCTCCACTTAAAGCAGTAGTGACACAAAATTTTGAAGGCGGGATAACTTGTGGGATAGATTTGTGTGAAAACAAACGCATCATCTACGAAATATTAACGGCTGATATAACCTATAACACGTTTAGGATCAATTTTTAAATTGCGTGTAGCGCATCTGTGCGCGAAACGTCCCACCTCGCGTCACCGTTACGCACGGGGCGCGCAATGCACTGGACGCGCGGGGCAAAACTGGATTTCCGGGAGATTTTTCTATGACCCGTACAACCGGGAGAAACGTTCAAAATCCGGGAGTGTCCCGGGTAATCCGGGAGACTTGGCAGGTATGCGAATCTCGAAGCTGCGAGGCTGCGAAAGCGCGTGTTCGCTGTGCTTCCATCATTCTCTCTGTGCAACGGTGTGCGAAACGCCACGAGCAACGTCAACGTCGGCACTAGTTGCAGCGGCAGCGCCACCGCCGCGGCGCAGAGGAAGGCTCGGGAAGCCGAACGTAAATGTCAGCGTCGGCAAGCGGTAATTCAAATGCCTCGACAACCACCGTCTCATAAGTCACATAAGAGAAAAGGAAACTCGATGCGTACCCCCTGCGATGCTTTCGCATCCCACCATGGTTGCCCGTAGGGGGAGATGATGTGTAAATTTTTCTTTGGGAGCAATGTGTGGTGCTCATAGGTCTTCAGAAAGTTTTTTTGGAGGGGGGGGGGGGGGGGCACGGGCCCGGTGTGTCCTCCCCTGGCTACGCCACTGTCGAGCCATGAGTCTGAGTCTGGGTGAGTACAGGTGAGTAATATTTGGGCGAGTTTGAGTGCGAATGAGTTCGCTTGAGAAAATTTTTAATGAGCCTGAGTCCATGTGAGTCTGGTTCAGGAAAAGTTTGGAGAGTCTGAGTGAGCCCTAAGGGCAAAATATATTTCGTGAGTGAGTCTGCGCGAGCTCCACATTCTTTGCCGAGCTATCGACTCCTATCTACTCAACTTCAGCATTACTATCAGCTTTATGTCGGCTCACGTTTATACTCACGTATGCTCACACATACTTCAACGTACTACCGTTCATACATCAGCTGAATATTTATTGATCAGAGGCGCGAGTTGCATGCAGGGAGAGGGGGTCTTGACCTCCCCTGCAAACTCTTACATGGGTAGTTCGTGATACAAATATCTCGTGTGAGTCATCTCTTCGAATGAAAAAATGTCCTTACTGAATTACAACGTCTAACAACTCGTATTTGAAGGTACGAGATCAAAAGGCACCAAGTAGAGCACCGTTGCTTAGGTACACTAGACTGTGGCGCAAAATACATTTTGTGAAAAAAGGGGGGAAGAGAAGAAAAGAAAGTGAAGCACCAACTTCACTTACTTTTCTTCTATTTTCTTCCCCCCTTTTTTCACGAAATACATTTTGCGCCACAGTCTAGTGTACCTAAGCAATGCAAGCACCAACTTGCCCCAAAAGATGTCCTTTTGGAAGTACAGCACCGATTATGCACCATGGTAGAAAAAAAGACGATTATACGCTAATGGACTCATGAGCCGACTTCCTCAGACTCAGTTCGAGCCGTGACTAGGAGTCTGAGTGAGTCCGGGGGAGTAATATTTGGATGAGTTTGAGTCCGAGTGAGTCCGGATGAGGAAAAGTTTGGTGAGATTGAGTCCGAGTGAGCCCTAAGGGCAAAATATATTTCGTGAGCGAGTCTGAGTGAGCTCCACCTTTTTTGCCGACCTATGGTGGTGCTTATCCATTTCTTTCTTAATGTATAAACAGGAACGAAAAACTATTTCACCTGTCTGCAAGAAGAAGCGTCGCAGTGGCTGCCCCTTTGTTTTATGCTTCACAGAGAAAGAAAAAGTTGATACACTTGAACCTCATCATAACAAAGTTGCATTTGACACGAAAATAACTTCGCTATATCTGAAAATTCGTTATAAGCGCATATTCGAACCACTGTATATATTACCAAGGCTATTCTTCATTTCCTTCGTTATAACCGGTAATTCATTATATCGAGGTTTGAGTGTGTTGCAGTTTTCTTGCACACAGCTTAAAAGAAACAGATAAGCATCAAACACCACATGCAAAGGTAAAGCAATCCGCTGATGCAAGTGAGATGACTCGCCACTTTTCATGAAATGATACGGCCATGATGCGCCTTCATTCAAATTTCGTCACTTCCTTGTGACGTGTAGTTCTAGTCTTACATAACAGAGAGGTTGCGTTTTCTGCCCACCGGGTACGATCAGTTTCAATTTCGCCCTTAAAATTCAATGATGAATATCTCGAATTTCGTGCAACTTTCGTGATTTCTAAAAAATGGGTATGCCATAAATTGCCACGCACTACAACTTTCAAGTATAAATAAGTGCCCTCAAGTCAATAATTAAAAAGATGATTAATCGTTTTTTGTTAATTAGTCTTGTCAATGTCATTTTAGCTTTTGCAAAGTATTTTCGCCTCGACAAAGAGTACGTGTGTAAAAACGACTAGAGCGCAACAGTCACAGTTTTTATAAAAAATCTGTATTGTCTAAAAAAAAACCCCTGTACATACAGTATGTGGTGGCGAACAGGAGTTAAACACACATACTGCATTTTCTCACATATAACGCGCCCCTGCATATGGCCCATTCCTCAACTACATACCACCACTAAAAATTTAAAAAAAGATCCCAGCGTATTGCCATGAAGCTGCCTTCCTTGCTTTACCACGAAGCGACGCCATGAAGCCAACTTACGCACCAAAATTCATGTATAACCAGCACCCCAATTTTAGCTCAGAATTCTCCTAATATCTTGTGTGGGTTACACGTGAGAAAATATGGGTAGTACAAACTGCACTACTGGATGAAATTTCCAAAGGGGTGCTATGACTGTTCGATACAGACAATAACTTGCTACATCTGGGTTGGATACCTACTATATCCCACATCGACTGTATGGCATTTTCAACAACAGGAACACAGCTGGAGAGTGAAGACCCACCCACCTTTGATACGCTGCACCAGGTATTCATGGTTGCTGTTCAGGTCCAAATATGGCAGCAAAGAGGCCAGTGTGGGCACGTGCTGCCCTTTGCTGAGAGCCACCTGCTGCAATGTCGATGGGTTGGCCTCTGCGAAAGCAGGCACAATTTGCAGGTAAGAATAGAAAGAATGCGAACAGTGGTTAACTAATCTCTATGACATTTCTTGTTAGAAATCTCCAACACACGATGGTCCCATAAAAAAGAAGATACTACATGCTATGACATTGTAATATATTTCAGTGACAATTTCTCCAAACATTGGAATGTAACGGAACCTGACCAGTTTAGCGGCTTAAGCAGATTGGTAATGCATGGCAAAACGAGCACTGGACAAGAGATGGAGACACCGGTTAGAAAGACACACAGATGCTGTGTTCATCTTTCTAACTGTGTCCCCGTGTTTAGTACTTATAATAAAACCTGATATTAACCTTGAACATAGTCAGTACAACAGATAACATCTGAAACCAGATTACATGTACAATAGCAAAGTTAAACCTATATATAATGGTACTTCAATATAACGAAATTCTCAATATAAGAAATTTAATTTTCTATGACTTCATGTCCACAGAACACAATGTATTTTTTTCCCTCAATACGACGAAGCATATCTTTCTGCAATTTAAATATATATAAAAAAGTTTCACTGCTGTTGCTGAGGAAGACTGTGGCAATAAGGTGAAATTCTGCTGGTTCCAGTGGTCGTACCATCTAGCTGCATACATTTTTCAGGTCGCGTGCCGCACAACCGAAAGAGGCTGCCAAAACGGAGCGGCATGTTTTCCAACAGTGGCTGCAGGGGAAAAGGTGCACCTGAATGCACTCCTCACCTACGAGCGGCTGAAAGCGACCGCATGCAGCTGATGCATGAGATGCAGGAATCCTGGCACATAGTATCGCACAATAGCCAGCATAGTTTAGTGTTCTACGCTGCACGTACTCTGTCAAGGTGCCGTGCGTCAGTACCCAGGGTTCAAGCCAAAATCGAACCCAGGCATTCTCCATGGTAGTATTCTGCCACAGAGCCACACCAATACTTAAAACTACCTAACTCAGAAAAAGACCTTATGGAGGGGTCATGTTAGGCAAGGAGTCACATTAGCAGCTATGCAAGTATTGTGTCGCAGAAGCACAGAATCGCACCAGGCTTCACGCCATGTGAATCACACAATGAACGGTTGGTTTAAAAAAGCTGCCCAACCATCACAAAGGCCTCAGCTATAATTCATCAGACAGTGTGAAGAGGACTTTATCAGCGTGGCATGGGGTTGTGGCTGCCAGTTCTCAGGCTCAACAAAATTGACCTTTTTACATAATTGAGATTAATTTTTTTCTTTGTTACTGCCATAGTATTACACGAAAAATTCTTGAACACAGGGTGTCGCTGGAGCCGTTTCGACAAGCGGGCAGTTGCTGCCTTGAAGAAGACAAGACTGCTTGTTGAAACATTGGCTCCAACGACGAGAATTTTTTTTTCACCTCTTCAAGCTTCCATCTTCCCCTGAACTTCTGCCATAGTATTAGAACATTCTTGCAGAACTTTTCGTAGAAAAATGAATGCTTCAGTGATTATACTTTGCATGAAATATGGAATTTCAATTTTAAGAAGTTTCAATACAATGAAGTAAACTGCCAATTTTATCAACTTTATTATATCGAGGTATAACCATGTGTTTTCTGTGTTTTGTGTGGAATAATGACTGACAAGGCTTCACATTAAAAACCTGCTAAAATTGCAGGTGTCTTTTGCAGCCCATTGTGCTCCTGGGGGGATACAGTATCTCCAAAGTGATCAAAATGTTGATAACCTGTGTCAGCAGTGTCTTCATCCCAATGACCGTGGCATGGCCTTAGCATGATTCGTCATAACAGAGCTTCATGAAACATAATTCAGGGCAGGCCCTTTGTACACTAATATACTTAACCCTTTGCGGTCCGTTGTCGGGCAGCGCCCGACAACGCAACACGGCCGTAGCGGTCCGCTGTCGGGCCCCGCCCGACAAGGGTGTTCGTGGTTTAAATTTTGCTGTTTTCTCACCGCGAGTCGCGCGCATTTTTTGTATACATGAAGGGCCATCTCTTGAGGAATAAGTGAGCTTTGTTTGTTGAGGTTTTACTTTTTTGACACTAGGGTGCAGCACTATGATCAGCACGGGGCCTAGAGCGTACCCACTCGCGCGCGCGGTTCGCTGAGAAGCATGGCCACGTTTTCACCGCGTGCGTTTTACGGCGGTGCTTTTAGCGAAAGCGAGGATGACTTTAGTGAGGAAGAGAATTACGTGCCTCCATCAGACAGTGATGACAGTGATTCGACAGAAGTGAGTGACGAAGACGACGACGGCGGCGGTGGAAACCTGCAGTAATAACCCTGGCCTGCACACAGGGGAATGCTTTGAGCGGTATCATACGTTGCCCAAATATCACTAAAAGAGTTGCCTGCAGAATGCAGGAGCAAAAATAAATATCCTGTGCGTTTCTCTTCCACAGCTTGTGTTTTTTATTCGCGGCGCCAGAAACTGGCGAAATAGTTTCGGACCGCTAGAGCCGGAAAGTGGGTAAAGGTTTTGGACCGCAAAGGGTTCAAGGTGAAAAAAAAGGAAGAGTAGAACTACTTATCAACACAAATATGTTAATCGTGGTATGAGTTATTAATGTTAGTGTACTTGAAAACGGTATAGCAGGTGACTGCTTGTGGAGGCTGCACTTACCACCAATACGCAAATCTGAAGATCCCAGCCTCTGGAGCGTGGTGTTGATGGAGTCTATCTCAGAGTCCACTCGTTTCACAATGGTCTGGCTGATCCACTGTGAAATAAACCAAAAATGCTGCTGCTCGTCTTTACCAAGTGGGATACTGCCTCAGAGGCAAGCGACAAGTTTTTTGACAATATACAGAGCAACTGACTCTACAATTAACACCATCGTCTAACCCACTATGCCGCTACACCAGTATTTATGATTAGTGTGCTTCTACTTGTGATGCCTCACACTGAGTGGGAAATGCTTCCAAGTTTCATACATAAATAACAATGACACCTAACTACTACTACAGGCAGCCGGATATATATAAATCATCAACACTAGGATGTAATACCTAACTCAATCGTTCCATCAAGAAACCAGATACCCCTGACAACAGGCAACTTCTTAGAAGCTTTCAGACTTTAATTTATTTAAGATCAGTACATGATAAGCAGCACTCTTTTTGCAGTTAGCTTTGAAATTATTTGGTAATCGCCATTTCTGGCACAGTGTGGCCATAAGTGGACACAAAAAGTGCACAAACCTTTCGAAGATTCTCGACCCAAATGTCCAGCTTGTCTTTATCAATAGACCACTTCTTCCAAACCTACAATTGTGATTAGATCATCATAAAATGTCAAACATAAACACTCAACTAATAAGATAAGAAAAATAGGTCATTACACTTAATGATAGGGAGTATAGCAGATTGTTTCATGATGAAAGAATGCAATAAACACACCATTCTTTGTAGAGGACAACAAACTGCACTGTTATCAGAACACAAAAAATTACACAAGTTTCAGCAATCCCAGTGTTCCTTTTTAAATGCCTTGTTTGTGTTTTCTTATGTCTTCAAAACCCCACATAACATATCACTATGAGTTGCAATACATCAAGTATCAGCCTCAGTGGTAATGCATAATTTATATATATTATAAATAAACCAATGATAATGTGTTATTTATGTACACATTATGTAGGGTTTATAAATACATCTGCATTTATAAATACGAAAGACAGGCACAGATAACTTAATAAAATATTTGTGGCGCAACTGAGACAAGAAAGAAAAAAAAGAGAAGACAGAAGACCTTTTTTTCCTTGCTTGTCTCAGTTGCGCCACAAATATTTTATTAAGCTATGCACCAACTCGCCCAATGTCACACTCTGCTTGCTAAGGCACAGATAACTCTGTCCAACCACACACACTGCTACCATTCTAAAGAATCTGATGACACACAAGTTGCACTGATGGTCTTCAGGGTTGTGAAAAACTTCCCTTTGAATTACACTGATGGAAATCAGTCATTGCTGTTCAGCACACTTTTATATGAGAAAAATAAGGCACCACTGACACTGTCTCCGCTGAAGGTGGCCGACGAGTTGAGGTCA
>NW_023614266.1:0-59999 GCF_013339695.2 Rhipicephalus sanguineus
CTTTACAGTGCACCTGAATTTAAGGCGCACGGGCCTCTAGCATTTCTCCTCCATCTAAATGCGGCCGCATCGATCCCGCGACCTTCGGCCAGCAGTTCGAAGCACCAGAACCACTAGACTACCGTGGCGGGTGACAGGCCAAAATTTGCTCCATGCGCTATTTATCTCGATCTACATATGTCTTTGTCATTTCGACTTCACGCGTGCAAAGCGACAATAGTGGTACCGCACTGCAGTAACTAATATAAGTTCTGAAGGTGGGTTACCACTTCCATTCGACGCACGAATAACGTGCGGAGATGAGTGGCCGCATGTGACGACAGATCCATTCCCAGCGCCCCTCACCGCGCAATCAGAAACTCTCGATAGAAATTTCGTCACCAGATAACTCATCGATCGGCGCCTTTTCTGTTTTGTCCACGAGAGTCCCACTTTGCAGATACATTTTTTGTGTGATCTTTACGAGCCGAAGATTGTCGCTTGCAGTGTGCGCAGAGACATGTCAAAACCAACAGACTATCAGCTTGTTATTTTACTTTCCCAGAGAAACATATGGTTTTTTTTTCAGATGCGTCTTTTACCATCACTTTCCCAGAAAAAAGAACAAAAAAAAACACGCTGACTGCAAGGAAACTTGGCTTATCGCCATAGTGCACTTGGAGATACGCAGCATGCATGTGTCGCCGCGACTCTGTCATATCAATATGAAAGAGTCATACTGATAGTGACGTGGGAAAACTGAAGCTTTGGAATGACTTCAAAATGTGCACTACATGTATGACATGACAGGACGAAAGGAAGTTGAGAATTTTGAGCTACTGACCAAGAACGTCATCTACTCAAGTGCCACTGACTCTTCGTTACCGCGCAAAGTCTGTGCGGATGGCATTCGCTTAATCTTGGAAAATTCCGAGCCACAGAAGCGCTTGAACGAGGCCCATAAGAGGCGGGCTATTGGGTTACGATTGATACGGTACACTCATAAAAACCTAATTCGCCTAGTATGAAAGTAGTTCACAGATGACCCTTCGGCGAGGCCCTCGATATGAACGAATAGCGAGGGCCTCAGACTTAATGCCTCAGGATCGCATGCGAGGGTATTAAGCAAAGCATGAGATGCCTCATCAAACGACAAATTGGCCGGCGTCCCACGTCGGCGGCGTCAACACGAGTGATGCAAAAATCGTTATCACGTGATGACGTCACAGATCGTCAAAATTTGTGACGTCATCATGGCGTCACAAGGTGACGTGTCACATGACATCATTGTTTTGTCGAAGGTGGGCCAATTCCGGAGCACTGAAAACAATAATAATAATATCTGGGGTTTAACGTCCCAAATCACGATATGAGAGTCGCCGTAGTGGAGGGCTCCGGAAATTTCGACCATGGGTTTCCTTAACGTGCACCTAAATCTAAGTACACGGGGTTTCAGACATTTTCGCCTCCATCGAAAATGCAGCCGCTGCGGCCGGGATTTGATCCCGCGACCTTCGGGTGAGCAGTCGAACGCCATAACCACTAGACCACCGTGGCGGGGCCAGTGCAAAACAAGGTGACGTGCAAAATGCTTACGATGCCTCCGATTCAAGAAACATTGCAAAACCACGTTAGTCGCAGAAAGCTTTCGGAGGGGGGCGAGGGAGATTCAATGCATCGACTTGGGGAGAAAGAATATGGCTTTCGCCTTCCATCGACTGAGGTGGATCCATCAGGGACCCTGTGAATTCTTGGTCAGCTTCCGTCTCGTCCGCAAAAAGAGTGTTCCGCTCTCACCCCCTTGGCTAGGAGTGGCGCTGGCTAACACTCTCAGAGACTACACTGCAGAAATACCCAACGAAGTGGACAGAGAAGCGCCTTCCGTTGTAGCTCAATTGCTAGAGCGTCGGACGCGTCCATTCTCAGGTTGTGGCTTCGAATCACACAGACGGAAAGGTGGTTTTTCGTTCGCTATAAATCATTTCAATTGACGCCATTGTTACTACACTACGATTAAAGACAACCATTATTGTCTCCTACGTTTTCCTTGGCCTAGTAATAGCCTGTTGGATTATCGCCATACAAGGCGATTATATAGGGTCTTTTCTTTTTTCGAAAAAGACTCACGCACTTACGCGGCTACGTGGTAGAGCATTGCTCGCCACGCAGAATTCCTAAATTCAAACCCTGGATTTTTTTTTCCTCCTTCAATGAGTGCGATAGCTACTACGGACATCAAAATCGGCTGCTGTTTTGAGCTCGTACAGCTTACGCTGTAAAATTGAGGCACGTGGTAGTGGAGACTCCGGTTTAATTATGACCACCTAGGATTCTTTAAGGTTTGCACATGTCTAGGCATACAGGCCTCATCACGGAGGCCGGATTTTTAGGCATTAAAGAAGCTAGTTTTAGGCGCCAAAAAAAGGCAGGCAAACAACGTTTAGGCTTCCGAAGTAGTAAACATAGGCACAACAAATTTGCACATAAATGCAAATAATTTAAAACGAAGACGTGCGCGACCTCTATCTACGACAGAAAAACATTGTTATTGCTTAAAATGGCATAAAGGCGCCAGTGGTTGAACACAGCCGTACAGTGCTTTGTCCCGCACGGTTTCGCAGATCATGGTCTCTCCCGTGTTCTGCACGGTGAGTCACTGTCGAATCACACACTCCGTGTCTTTTCGGCATGACTGCGAAGGGCAGAGCGGGAGCACATAGCCAGATCACTGAAAAACAAGAAAGGGGCGATTTCTCCTATTGCATCGGTCGAATTGCGTAGAGCCGATTTCTCTCCTGGCAGTGAACCAATGGCGTAGCCAGGGAGGGAAGGGCGGCTTCGGGGGGTTCACTGCCCCCCCCCCCAAACTTTGCAGTTTTGCATGTGTATATTACACGCACGCATACGAACGCACGCACGAACATACATAAAGCATGGTTAACCCCCCCCCCCTTTCCGAAAAAAATTTCTGGCTACGCTACTGCAGTGAACACCTTACAAAGTAAATTACAAACAAAACAAAAACCCGTGTACGTCACATTTATTGCATTTTTTGCTCTTCATCTCCTTTCCGCTGACGACTCTCCGCGGTCTCGCATTCGCCAACCGCCCGCGCCATGTGAGTGCGGCGGCGAATGCACGCCGGCGTGTCCCTATGCAGTGCTGCTAGCGGTTGTTTTCCAGAAGGTGGCTGAACAAGAGGCCTAGGTTGAACCCAAACAGTTCTGACAGTCAATGTTGCCCGGTGACATGAATAACGGTCTCAAACTGCACTTGAAATCGAAACTTGAGGCTAAACATGTTCATTAAGCGCCATTTTGAAAATAGGCATTTATAGGTATTTGTGAGCATTTAGGCACAAGCGCCAAAAATAGCAGTTATAGGCACTATAAAACACTATAAAAGCTCTTCTTAACCTCTAATTCATGCTCATATATCAAAGTGGCGCGATAGGAACGCAAGGAACAAAATAGGCATTTGCCTAAAATCCGGTCTCTACTCATCACTACTGTCCCATAGAAATGCGGCTGGGAATCGAACCCACGCTCGCGTCATCTCAACGTCATAGCCGCTAAGCCACCACGACATGCAGAAGCATGTCGCCGTCGCCTCTACGCCAACAGATAGCCGATCATAATCGTTTATATCTACGGGAGTTGTCCACAGTAATAATAATTAACATTAATTGATACCGAGGCGAACGTTTCCGCATTCATCCTGACAGTGTTCAACGAAGTGCTACAATTCAGGCTAAGACCACTTTTGAAAAAGTGAGACTGCTAAATAGTGTTTTCATCTTTCTTTTCAACCAAGATTATCAGCGTGACCACATTATCAACATCTTATCAGCCTTGTCAGAAGCCGCCTGAGTAACGAAGTACTCAAACCAAGGCAGAACGAGACGAGTGAACAGACACTCATCATTGGCTGATAACTGGAAAGGAAAAAAAAAACAGAGCTTTTGGAGACGTCATTATCACCGGGGAAAAAAAAATTTTTTTTTGCTCGCTCTCTGCTTAGCGAAGGCATCTACGGATTTTTTTTTATTATTCATTCTTCTTCTATATGACTCACGTGACGTTCACTGGTGCTTGAGTTGACACACACGAGATCGAAAGAGGAATGCGTCTCTGCTCTTCACAAGTGCGGTAATTTGGACTAGCTGATTATTCACGATCGTCGAAAGCAGTGCGTCAAACAGGAACGAACATACACAGACGAGACGTACAACGCTTGCGTGTTTAGTTGTTTCACTCTTTCAGACGACCTTCGCGTTTTCCTTTTTTTTTTTTTTTTTGCCTATTCAGCCGAAGCGCTGCATCGCTCCGCCATTTTCGTCTTCCTCGAACAAGGATGCCGTGCTCAGCCACACTATCGCTGTCCATCCTCCGAACACCGGTCCCCACCAAACAGTTACGACGCTGCCTCATTCTACCCAATGGCTATACCCCTTGGGCTTTCATTATCGAACTTCCCTTCCAAACGCCACCCTTCAGCTTCGAATAGAAACCTCCTCTCCCGCTTGTCTCCGAGTGCAGCATGCGCAGCTGCGACGGACGCGCACCCTTGACCAGCGCAAACGCTAAAGATTAAGAGGAAATGCCCCCCTCCCATCCGTTAGACGCAGGCCAGAACCACGTGTTTTCTTTTTGCACCGCCGCGTGCTGGTAGCGTCATTCCGCGGCCGGACCCGCACCGGCCGCCTACGCTGCCCTACTGGTCCCACTTGGATGGCCCGGCTTGAAACACCCACCCCCAACTATAGTCTAAGCTTGACGTACCTGGACGGAAGACCGTCGGACGCACTGCTTCTAGACGGGAACAGACATGGCCAGCTGGACCAACGTCGTGCGCGATCCAGTGCAGGTAAAGCAACCTGCATAGAGCTATATTCTTACGTAATTTAGTTAGGGTTAGTAAGCATTTGTCGTTTCGTGCTGCGCTGAGTGAAAGTGGATGTGAGTATTTACGACCCAAACAAACTTGTAGCACCAGGAGAGCAAGCGCACGTCTCGCCTGTTGTAGTTTCGTCCCTCGCCGCGGTGGTCTGTGGTCTGACCAGAACGTCGCGGGATCAAATCCCGGCGGCCGCATTTTGATGGAGGCGAAAATGCTAGAGGCCCGTGCACTTAATTTAGGTGCACGTTAATGAACCCAGGTGGTCCAAATTTCCGGAGACCTCCACTAGGGCAACCCTCATAATCACATCGGGGCTTGGACGTCAACGACAAAAATTATTATTGCTTAATAGAACGCGTTGCTGGGCGAGTTGGTGCATGTCTACAAATAAAAGCAGAGCGCGAAAAAGACGGACACAAGAGACAAGAAGACGGGACGAGCGCCCGTCCCGTCTTCTTGTCTCTTGGTGTCCCGTCTTTTTCGCGCTCTGCTTTATTTATTATTATGTTTGCATCGTAAACATACGCAGCAAGTCTGTCAGCCTAGCACAAGATGACAGGAACTTGCGTTCTTGGCTAGACTACGTGTTCTACGCAGGAAGTGAAATTAACCCAGCCGTTTCACTTGCTTTCACTTATTTAGCCGATCGTATTGATAACGGTTTTTCGGTATGCTCTCGCCACGCACGGAAGAGGACGGCGACGGAACAGAGCCAGCTATGACGGCTGCTTGTTTTCCCAAGTACAGCCTCCAGCATTTTTAATAATATCGCACGAGCGTCGACCGCACGCAGTATCAGCGCCTTACAACGGCGATAATCTGCGAGACTGGCAGCAGTACGCGCAGGCGCACGAAGCAGCGTTAGCGCTAGCGTCGTCTGCCAGGCTGTTCCTTTCAGGATGAAACACTCCCTTTCTTTGTTAAAGGCGCCCGGAGTGCACACAATCGCAGATAGAAACGTCACGAACGTTTTGCTTTTTTTCTCATCGTTTGCGTATTATTTTTTTATTCAAATTTCCCTGCGCATCAACTTTGAGTAGTTTCTTTGACTGCAATCATAGGAAAGATCAAGAGAACATGAATCGGTGGATCACGGTTTAAGTTTTGTTCACACCGCTTTTGTTATTCTTTTTTATCTAAGGGACTAATACAGGCATTGTGGTAGGGCGTGCATCGTCCTGAAAGGAACAGCTGGCAGACGACGCTTGCGCTAGCGCTGCTTCGTGCGCCTGCGCGTACTGTTGCCGGTCTCGCAGATTATCGCCGTTGTAAGGCGCTGATACTGCGTGCGGTCGATGCTCGCGCGATATTAACAATGCTGGAGGCTGTACCTACGAATTCTCAATGTTTGCGGTTGTCTCGTAGACGAGAATTGGTAGCTTGCTTTTTCAAGTCTGGGTACAGAAACAAAAGCGTTTCCAACCACCCTAAACAACAGCGACGGCAATTGTCTTTGCAGCACTAAATGGCTAATCACTAAGCGTTGACGGGGGTGGTTGGTTCTGGTGAATACTGTGAAGCATTGTACTGGCGAACAAATACATGATTGTGTGTATTTTAATGTCCTTGTCCTTGTTCGCCAGTAGAATGTTTCACACTAATGGCTAATCAGTGCTGCCCCTGCCTTTGTTATAGAAGGCGAGATACTCGCCGAAGGAAAGTAAAGATGCTTACGTATAGGGGGCTTGCAATAAGAGCAGTACACTAGGTCAAGCTAACGCCGCATTGATTTACCATAGCTGAACATTTTCGTTACTTGTAGCAGCTGGGCTGGCATAAAGCGGGTGTCAACTGGCTAGTGGGAAAGAGTGTCAGCCGCCTATGCGCACTTTATTCTGGGAGGCAGCCTGCGCAGTTCACTGGCGAACGTGTACGGCTGCCAAGTCGTCCCAATGACATTGGTGTCAATTCACGGAAAGCATAGCGCGCGTTTGCCGGTAACGGTACTGGTGCAGTTAGTAGTTACAAATCAACTGCTGTGTAGCTGATGAGCTTAAGTGATCGCTGTGATTTCACAAATCATTGGCAATGCTTTACGACGGGCTTCCTTCTTCTGCCAATATTGTTGGACTTACTGGGCTGTATACGTGCGCAACGTTTATTCGTGCATTTGTTCGTTGCACTATTTGATTCACATGAAGTCAAAGCAACGCATCTCAAGGCTTCTCTTAGCACGCATATATGATGCGTGTGAAGTCAATGTCAGCTATTCCACTTGATGCGATTGGACGATAGTGCTCGCTTAATTCTTCCAGAGTTGCTAGAATACCTTGGAGCAAAATAAACATAGAAATTCCCAGTTGTAGCGCACTAAACATTTCGCATAATGTCTTTCAAGTACGTTTCTGTCGGTGCTGATCCAGCAAGTAAGTTCAGTTATGCTAGACTTCAACTTGGTGGCATTAGAAGACTTTAATGCAGATTGTTGTGCGCCTGAAGTACTCAGCTTGAACAAGGTTGGGGGTGACATTCCGGTGCTTTTCCAATTGATAGCTTGCACGTGACGTCACTGCACAGTTGCTTAACGTACTGGCACTGCGACACGGTGACCGCAATGACGTCAACGCAGCCTGTTCGGCTTTTCTCTTCTTAGCCATGTATTTGTGTATGCATGTCTGGAATAAAGGCTCAGGTTATGTGCAAGCAAGTTTCGGTGCACATGATTTCGTCGATAATGAGGTATTGACGGATTGTTTGTTTATTCATTATCATTTCAAAGACAGCGCTCTCGTGAAGACAGACGATCACGAAACACCGCAAACGAGGGACCATTGCTTCGATGCTTTTCGTTTTGGCCCCGCCTACGTGCCCCAAAGGCAAGAATACGGCGAAAGCGCTGACCTTCTCCCTCTTCGTCCGACTGCAGAGCAAAACACAAACAAAGGGGCCTCTAAACAACAGGAGTTGGCCCCGGGCGAAAATCTGGGCGGAAGTGCGGTGCGAGTCGTCAGGTCGCGAAAGCAACTTATTACTGCCTTTGCGACGTCAGAACTCTGCGAAACCAGAGCGCTTGCCTGAGGTCACCACTGAAGCGCCGAAGGTGGGGAGAGGAGTATATTGCAGAAAGCAGCAAAAGAGGAGGGTGAAGTGAACGAGAGTACTTTGCTTTTTTTTTTTTCCATAGAGGCTAGGACTGGCCACCTGACCGGTTTTTCCCTCGCAAAAAAACTGTCCTCTCTCGCTTAGCAGCGGCGGCAGTGGATCCGTCACTTCCTCGATGGAGCAGTGCAATGCACCAGCGAGAGAGAGAGCCAAAACGCTACATCTCGTTTGGCAGAAATGGCAACCGAGGCACTGCGCATTCACGAGTGGTGGGACGATAGAGAACTTCGCAGGCGGTGGAGGCCCGACGCGCAGAAATTGCAATGTTTCGAGGCCGTTCTAGCAGGCACTCGCAATTCGTTTCTTCTTTAAAAAATGAAGAAACAAAGCGAAAAAAAAAAATGAAGCCTTCTCCATTAACGCACGCGTTAATGGAAAAGGCTGCAATCACATTGTGATGTTATTTCTTTTTGGGCGGATTTGTTACACCGTTTGTTTCCTCTTTAATTTTATGCTTGCTTGCGATTGGACCTACTGATAAGGAAATCGCAAAGGAAGGCAAATGCGTAACATTAATCTTACTATATGTTCATAACTGTAAAATGTTGTGGTCGTGTGTTTTATGCTATGCGTAATTATTTACCTCAGCGTGTTTCCTGCGTATGTTTTAGGGCGAGCTATGCACTAGTTATGTGCAGTGAAGCCACGCAGAACATCTGAGTTTGGACGCGTACATGTTAACTTATTTAACCTACCTGAACTTGGGCTCGACTACTTCTGACACATTTGCTGTTCGATTGTACTGCATTTGCACATTTTGTGTTCTAAAGTAATACACCCGCCACGGTGGTCTAGTGGTTATGGTGCTCGACTGCTGACCCGCAGGTCGCGGGATCGCATCCCGGACGCGGCGCCGCATTTTCGATGGGGGCGAGAATGCTTGAGGCCCGTGTGCTTAGATTTAGGTGCACGTTAAAGAACCCCAGGTGGTCGAAATTTCCAGAGCCCTCCACGACGGTGTCTCTCATAATCGTATTGTGGTTTTGGGACGTTAAACCCCAACAATTGTTCTGAATTATGTGTTCTACAGTATGACATTTTGCGCCCTTATTATTTATTACATATTTCGCCTGTTAAGCGAAGAATATCCGGTGCCGCCATAAAGGCACCAACCTCTTCGATTCATCACTTCAAAAAAAAAAAAGTCTAGGCGCGTGAACACTCACACGAGAAAAGCGAACAAGCCAACGCAAACTATGCAGCGAACTTAGATATACCGGGCCCACTATATACGGCGGAAAAAGAATAGTTGATAGTCGGCGTTTGTGTTGTCTCATTCTCTTCGTGTTCGCACGCCTTATCTTCTTTTATATAAATCCGTGCCTAACATCTCAACAATCTACCGTGATATGGAAATATGTATGTGCAGCGACAACGTAACTGAGGAAATCTTAGTACGCTGCCATTCTTATCCATCAGTATGTTTATGTGAACTGTCGGCCGGTTGATCATGGGATCTCGCAAGTTTAGTGCGAATACTTTCGGTTTTGCATTATCGAAACGTGGTTTTTATCCCGCGTCATATAACATAAAATACCGACACATGAAGCCGTCGCAAATACCAAGGTTAGTGTATTACTGGAACTTGGTGGTGCAAATTGGGAGCATACATCCGGAAACGTCCCCAAGAACAAATACGAAAAAAAAAAGTCGGACTCAATTTCTGCGTTGATAAAAATATACTGATTTTTCTTTTTTTTTTGCAACAATCACGAAAATACTGGAGCAGGCAGGACAGTTGTTGTCCTGTGGACTTCCTTTTCAGGTTCCACTTTTCCGTGAGCGCTGCGCAAATACTGAGCTTGCTCAGTTTACGATCATGGCGCAGCGGTGGCTGCATTCAGATCCCGGCAAAGTGCAGATACGTGTAGTGAAATTTTCAGTGCGCTACTAAGATACCAAAGACGACGTGAACATACTCCGACCGTATACTTCACGTAAAGCCCCAGAACATCTTTATGTCATAACCAATGTATTGCTATTGCTATCATGCTCAAAACTGCAGATCCAATAGCTATTTACATGAGCACACCCGAGCAAGCCCCGACCCCCAGAGAGATTGAGCGGGGGAGAGCAGGAAAGGCGCGGCGATTAACAAGTCTACGTCCACTTGCATGGGGAGTGGAATGAGGGGGAGTGAAAGAGAACGAAATCATGAGTGCACACGATTCGCAATACACATGCACAGTGCAAGGTATAGCTACAGACGACCACTCAAGTCAGTTGTCTTCAAAAACTGCCGTGGGGCTTCCTGGTGATGAGCTGTGAAGCATTGCAGCTCATCATGCGGTCACGTCAAACCGGAACTACCCGTGACAAGGAAGCGACGAAATGTGAATGAAGGCGGCAGTGTGTTGTCGTGGAAAGGGACCTGTCATCTCACTTGCACCAGCGGCTCGCCTTACCTTTGCGTGTGGTGTTTGGTGCTTGTTTCTTTCGAGCTGTGCGCAAGAAACCCGCAATATGCACTTTTTTTTGTCTGTACAGCATAAAACTCGGGGGGTATTCACTGCGGTGCTTCTTGCAGACAGCGCGAAAGAGTTTTTCGCGCTTGTTTATAGTTCAAGAAACAGATAAGCGCAACACATCTCACCCAAAGAATAAGCTACTCGCAATCAGGAAAGACGAATTCGCGTCTTATCATATTATGCTTCGACACTATTTGATTCAAATTTGTCACTTCCTTGTCAACGATAGTTCCGATCTGACGTAAGTGGCCGCGTTTCCTCTAGATTGCGAGCGGTCATGCAGTTTCGATATCAGCCTTAAAATTCAATGATGAATTTCTCAAATTACGTGCACTATTTGTCACTTTAAAAAATGGGCGTGCCGTAACATTGTGCTCGCCTGCAGCTTTCCCATATAAACAACTGCCATCAAGTCGTTAATTAAAAAGCTAATGAACGAGTTTTTCTTAGTTTTCAATGTCACTTTAGCTGCGTCAAAGAATTTCCACCTCGACGTAGAGTCGTGCGCGAAAACGACAGTAGCCGGACTGTCATAGGATTTTATATGAGCTATGTATCGTCTCAAAAAAAAGTGTAATATACAGGGAGGAGTTCAATGGATCCGGTGGGAACTGCAAATGAAAATGTCCTTTTTTTTAACTGTGTGTGTGTGTGTGTGTGTATATATATATTATATATCTATATATATTCTATATATATATAATTTCCCGCGTTGCATGCCGTCGGCTACAACTTTGGTCTTCGGTTTAGCCTTAGGAGAGAGAGAGAGAAAGCTCTTTAATGAAAAACAGAGAATTCTGCCGGCGTACCTAAAGGCGCCTACATGCTACTCTGCATAGGGGAGGGGAGTGAGGACAGAAAGGCCCTAGGAGGAGGAGGGCAGAGCCTTAGGAAAGTATCTTCGCCCCATACCGCTGCATATAATACCGAAGTGCGTTACAAAATGGCGTGTGCGAGCTTGTGGCTGTCATATCTTTATCAAATGCGTGCAAAAGGGGCTAGTCGGTTGATCTTCATGGTCTTCATATCATGATGTTCATATCAGCACGTGGCGCTTCCCTGGTTTCGGAACACGAGACGGCTTTACTCGCGCAAATCCTTGCCAGCGGCACGTCGACTCCGTCCGTACTTCTAACGTCCCCAGAACAACCTGCAGTCCTCCCAAAATTCATACCTCGATAACACGACCCTATCGCGCAGTCTCCTCCCAACGTCGTCACTGCAACTGCGCCTCTGTCAGCTGAATTTACCAAAATCCGGCTCGCACTCAGCGAGACGTCGCTTTTCGCACAAAAAAGAGGAGCGCGCTACAATGAAGTGGGAAGCAAAATTGCGTCAGCTCGCGAAGCACCGCACGAGCGCGACGAAGACGGCCGCTGAACACCGCCGAACGCGTGCCGCTCGCGGTCTCGGCCAAGTGCACGCTCTTCCAGCAGCCAGCTGTTATACGGCGAGGCCCGCAACGGAATGTAGCCTAGCGGCGCAGCGAGGGAGTGGGGCGAGGATGATGCCTCAAGAGGCGTCTTCGAGGTGGGAGAAGGCGTCCTCCTCGCGGGTCCCGTATAGCGGCTACGGCGGACCCCTCGGCGGGGCTTTGGGTCATTAGTTCAGTGGCGAGCCGGGCCTGGCCTAGCATGCACTCGGGCGGTCGGCTGCAACGCGGCTACCACCACCACCGCTCGGACCGGCCTGCCGTCAAGGGACGCGCCGCCGCGTCGTCTTTTGCCGCCGCGTCCAGTCGCCACGCTCTAGATGCGCCTTCCAGGATCCTACCGAGGCCCGGATACGGAATGCCCACTGTGCGACCAACGGCTGCGATGCCTCTTCTGTGCAGTTCCCGACGACGCCCCCCGGAGCTGCGCACGTCAACGGCAAGGCGCAGCTCAGTGCTGCCATGCCAGTGCTGGCATCCAACGGCAAGCCGGCGTTCGGCAACGCCACGTCTTCCCCGTCGAGGCTGGTCGTCGACGTCCGAGGACTGCGCGTCTCCTACGGTCGCGGCAAGAGCGCCGTCGAGACGCTCAGCATCGACCTCAGCCTGCCCGAGGGCAAGATGTGAGTACGCCTCTTTCCGCTCACGTGCGTCGCTGTAGGAAGTGCTGCCAAACGATTCCGTTACGCGAAATGTCGTGAAAGGTGTGTTATCAAAGCGCGCTTCCTGCGAACAGCCAGTCGGGTCCATGACCGTCACTTCCAACGATACGCACGCGAAAAGCAGATCCTGGGATGACCTAATAATAGTGAAACGGACCCACTAGAAGCGTACTATCGCTCAGTACTATCTTCGGGCGTACTATTTCTTATTATTAACGTCGTATAGGTTACGACTGAAGAAATGTTTGATACCTACTTCTACGTCTCATATCACTTTCAGTTTCATAGTAGTCCTCCTAATACAGTATCATTAACCAAGCACTCGCACACACGGACTTCACTGGTTAAATAAGCACCTTTATATAGGAAGCCGCGAGCCACAACGTTTAGTAAACGTTCAAAAGTTTGATTCTGTTTGGGATATTTGTGGGACTGGTATGGCCGAGTGAGAACGTCACGCCAATTCGTGCGCAAAAATGTGTTGACATTTCTGTGCAAACGTTTGTTCCATGTATGCATATATTTGTCGGATTTGTCCTCGCTGTGTGTGCTTTCAACCGACATTTAGGGTAACACACCAGGCCGCCACCAGCGCTCTCAATAATTCTCCATTAAAGCCATCACACCAAGCCCTGCCAGAATACATGCGACACTGACGCTTACGGCACTAAGGGCATTATGGGAACAGTACAGCTGTGGCGCCACTGGAATATTCGTTCATGAGCGTAACAGGTTTCCATTTACCAAATTTTGGTTTTAAGTAAGGAGGGAAAAGGCATAAAGCAGGGAGGTTAACCAGAAAAACCTGCGGTTGTCCACCCTACACCATGGGAACGGGAAAGGGGAATAGATAGGTTATAGAGCCGAGAGACGTAATAGAAAAGTTTACACTTTATTTCAGAATCGACTGTGTTAGGACGAAAACACTGTGAATTGGTGTAACCAGCTTAATACTCTAACCAGTCCAGCACAGTACTTACAGAAGCTAAGGTGCCCTTGACGACTATTACCACGCGTTACCACACGTTACCAGTACCAAGCCTTGACCTAAGAAACAAGACTATTAGTAATTTCACTGCGCGTAATGAGAAAATGTCAGAAGACGGCTTAAGCGCCACATTTCACCTGGACGCATTTCCCTTGAAGAGTCAACTTGATAATGCTAAAAAGTTCTTACACTATTTCTGCCCCAGGTCGCCGCTTCAAGTGAAGCCGTCAAAGAATTAACAGGACAAATTAGCGACTAAACAGTTAAGTGCGTGTGGAGCAGTAATTTTTCATACGCTCACGTGAAAACTAACTGCATTTCGGTGACACATGCGCGGTTCAAGAACTGGTCTTGTACGCTCGCCATTTCAGAGTGGAATGAAGCGCACCGCAAGGAGTTGCTGGTCAGCTATGCTCTTGCAACCAATTGAAATCTCCGTTTACGTGAGAGTAACGCGCCCTTGCTTTTCTTGCAGATACGGACTGCTTGGGCCGAGTGGCTGCGGCAAGACGACCCTCTGCGATGCATTGTGGGTCGACTAAAGCCCCGGCACGGCAGCGTCCACGTGTTCGGCCACAAGCCGGGCCAGCCGGGCAGCTACATTCCGGGGCCCGGCGGGGCTACATGCCGCAAGAGCTGACTCTACCCGGAGTTCTCGATAATCGAGACGCTCACGTACTTCGGCCGCCTGTTCAGAATAGAAAGGGACGTGCTCCAAGAACGCACCGCTTTTCTCGTGCGTTCCTGGGTCTGCCCGAAAAGAGCCGCCTGGTGAAAAACCTGAGCGGCGGACAGAAGCGACGCGTCAGTCTTGCGGCTGCCTTGATTCACCGGCCGCCGTTGCTCATACTGGACGAGCCGACGGTGGGCGTGGACCCGCTGCTGCGACAGAGCATCTGGCATTACCTGGTCACTCTGACGCACCGCGAGTCGATCAGTGTCATCATCACGACCCACTACATCGAGGAGGCCCGGCTGGCGAACCTCGTGGGCCTCATGCGTCAGGGTCGAATCCTGGCGCAGGCGGTGCCCGACGACCTGATGAAGCAGCACGGCATGCTGACGCTCGAGGACGTCTTCCTCAAGCTGTGCATGGCCGACAACCACAACGGCGGACACAGCGTGGGCGGCGCTGTCGTCCAGCCGCAGCAGGCTGAGAACGGCGACGTTCCGTCCCCGCCTTCGGTCGAGACTGCCAACGGCAAGACGCTGGCGAGCATCGCGGCGAGCAAAGAGACCCTGGCCGCCAACTCCATGACCCACCTGGTCCAACGCAACAGTGCCAGCGTCGAACAGCTGCCCGCGATGACGGCGCAGGAATTAAGTGACAAGCACGCTGTCGAAAGAAGGAGCCCTTCCTGGACGCCTGGCACCGGACATGGGCGCTCGTAGCCAAGTCCCTCACCAGGCTCCACCGGAACTTGCCGTGAGTACAACTGCGAAACATCTTGCCCAGTAGGTAAAATCAATTGAGGCTCAAGTCAGCGATCGTTTAGAACTAATGTTTTCACACATATGCAGTAACGGGGATCCGCGCACCAATGGACAATGCTACATAGTGTTTGTGAAACCTGCCGACGCCATATGTATTGGAGCATGAAATGAAAGCTCAAACTCTCTTGTTCTGGTCTGGACTTGTTCTGGACTTGCTACTGGCAGCGGCAACAGTTCGATTTCATGACGGTGCAGACAGATAGCTGGCTGTAGCTTAAGCATTGCAGTTAATTCGCAGCTGCTTTTTCACTGCGATTAGCGTCTTTGTCCTCAAATCGACATCCTGCTTCGTCCAATGGTTTGCTGTGGTTTCACAACGGCCTCTCAAGTTTCTGCAAAGCTTATTTTTGTGCTATATTTGTATGCAATATGGCATCGTCGATCTACTGTATATGAGGATTCTGGAGCATTTCCACTCTCGCTTCTAATGTGCTGTCGTTGCCACATTTACACAAAGCCCGTCTCATTGTCGTAACAAAGCACGCAGTGAATAATGGTGTAAATAGCATCGTTTACATTAATACGGCTGCCCATATTGTTTGTAATATAGTCGCAGCAAATCAATTACTATGAAAGATACGTGAATTGAAGAGCGAACTGTATTGTCTACGCTGATTCAACACCCAGTTGTAGGAGATAATTCCGCAGAAAGGTTGATTAGCCTTACGTGATAACGGCGATCGGTAGGCGCGTTATGACAGTTCGCCTGTTTCGCTATCTTGAAATACATTTATAATTACGCTTGCTACGTTAGCGTCTACCGTCTGATTAATCAACCGCGCTTTGGCCGCCATTCTAGTGTTCGATATTCTCGGTTGAAAAGCGCTCGATGGCATTCTTTTTGAAGCTGCCACGTGAACATCTCGATGGTTTAGTTTGCATATAACTTGCGGTGATTGTGATTACAAGTATATCGATGAGACCGATGACTTGAAAAACGAGTGAAAGAGACGAGTATAACGTCTGGAAACGGCACGAGGCCCTTGCTGAACATGTAGAATCTACAGGCCACAATACTGACTGGGCAAGTGCACGTCTTTTAACCGTGGAAAAAGAAACTTACGTCACGTTTGCACGCATATAGAATCCTGGCACATTCATACCATGGCTCACACGCTAAATAGAAATGAAGGGGCACTTCAGGCGATGTATACGCGCTGCTTGCGTCACGTACTGGAGCGCATTTGCATATGCTGTGCATTTTTCATTGTTTTTTTATTGTGAACAGTGGTCCCGTGTGGGGAACCGAAACGTAAACAAAAATTGAAGTTTTCATTTCTTCTTGTGGTCGCTGTACAGTTTCCCGATTCTTCAATATGTTCTTCCCGGCCACGCATTGCCGTCCAACTTTGGATTTCAAAGAACAGACATGAGATCGTAACTCCTGGCACTTACCTTCCAAGGAATAATAAATGAAGTATGCAGTAGTTTCACCTCTTCAGTTGAACATCAGGTAATCCTACTTTAAACACGTTCTCGCGTGCGCTGGAATGCGTTGAGCCGACAGGTCGTGCAACCTCGTAATGAGCGAAGATAAAGAAGTTCACCGGAAAGACGACTGCCCTTCAGTGAAGCCATGTAATCAAAGTTATAATTAGCGTAATCATAGCGGTAAAGAAGAAAGCCAAACAGGTCGACCTTTGGCGTTTAGTTGAAGAATTTGCGAAAATGTTTTTAATGTTTTCTTCGACGTGTAGTGTGTGCAAGCAGTAAAAGGATTGACTCACTTAACCACGGTAGCGTAATTAAGCAATCTTTGGAGCACAATTTCCTTCGACGATGCTAAACAAAATTAGAAGCCCTTCACAATGCTTCCCGCCAGGATATTGCCAAACAATCCGTGATACTTCGCTCTATCGATGCGATAGCGTTGAAGAGCTCGTTTCGCAGAAATTCCGGTGTTGGCGGTTGTTCATATCTGCTTACCCATTACAAAGTGTGCAGGTGAGTACTTCGCCGTTTGCAAAAGATTTATGGCTTAGTGGGAACTTTGCAACAGTATTTGCAGTAGTATTATTGGATAGTTAAAAACTGCCAATATTACGCGCAAAAACGTTCCTTTCCTTGTGGCACGGTTGAAGGCGATGCGCACGCGGCCCGATTACGCTATCGCGTTCTACTCTTCAAGGCGAAGCTCAAGCGTCCTCCAAGTTTTTTTTTTTCTATTTTTGCTATAGCTTTCTCATTTTCCTCAAAATATGAAGCGCACGGATACGTGCGGGTTCGTAAGCCAGCGTTCGACTTCGACGTTGCAAGATATTATATTCTTACGTAACCTAATTTTCCACACCACGATAACGTACGAAGAGTTTTTTTGGTCATAGCTAGCTCACGTTTATGCGTGTGGTGCGAAACACCGCGCAAAAAGAAAACGGCTCTTCAGCGCGAGCGAGAGTGTGTCCAGTGATATAGCGGCTTCGAAAATCGGTGAAAAGCGAATAATTTTATTATAATAAATGGCCGTTCCACTATGCTTATCACAACTACAGCATATCAACAGTCGAACTGATGTCTGGGCAAGTTGGAATTGGTTATGTATCTCGAAGCGGGCGGCATAAAAACAAGTTTTGCGCCTCCCGTTCGACGATGATCAAGTCATTGCAAGTTCCGTAATTACGCTGCACGTTATGAAGCCGTAATTGCTTACTTATGAACACTCGTGAATCATTAGAAACCAAGCAAGCCCTTAATCAGCCACTCCGGACGTCCTGGCGAGTGCGAATAATAATGTTTCAGTCGAATGGATGACATTGATTTCTCAGTGCGTGACATCTGGTGTTTCTCCATGTCTGCTAAAGCCACCGGCAAAGAATTACCACTACATTGGTGATTCAAAGCATTTGAAACCCATTATTCAAAAATTTTCTGATTCACAAAAAGGACCTTGATCAAGGACGACCCGAATGCCGTAATACTCGATTCATAGTTCCAAAGTGTCAACTTTTCCGCAATCGTAATAAAACAATCGCTCGGACTACTGCAGAACACACGCCAAAGGCATGAACGTGTCAAACGTGTAATCTTATTAGCAAGAGTTGGTTAGGCGGCATGTTACACAGTATTTCGCGCAGAAACGTTTTATAGTGACGGGGGACAGGAAGGGAGAAGCAGAGCGCTTTACAACGAGTTTATTTGAAGCCATATCAAAGTCTCCCCGCATATAAAAGTGTTTCTGCGTTAGATTTAAACAGTTCTTTCTTAAATTGGAGGCATGACGCGAGCGGCGTAGGTCATATTCCGCTGTGAAATGCAGGCTCTACAGGACGTGCAGTTTGAGTACTGCGACTGGCTGCCACTTTTCTGTCAGCAGCACCATCGTGTCGTGCACAATGTTACTTACGATCAGCCTAAGGTTGTGTGTTCGATTCCCGGAGACGGGCCTGACAGTGATTCATAAGGCTGGCGCGCGAAATTCCAGTTGTCAAACGAGCACTAAAACCGCCCTTGTCGGTACAATCCATAGCTGGAGGGTTTATGAAAAGGAGGGTTGGGCAGAGATCCAAGAAACGGGTTCGACTGATTTTTTGTTGACCGAAATTGGAATACACGCATATTGCTAGTTTCGGACCATGCGCGTGGGCGCCAACTAAGAGGACGACGAGCTGTCTCCGCTCGAGCTCATCGTCGGCGCTGCAACCGCTGTTTTAATATATCTTGTTTATAATTTACAGAAACAGGCGTCTCGTAATTCACGTAACAATATGCTGATGACCCGTATAACGGGAAATAAGGCAATAAAACAGCCCTAAATGTTTGAGATTACGATTTCTGTAATCAAATACGGGTGTATGTGACATCAAATGACCAACGAGTTTTATTTGAAGCCATATCAAAAGTCTCCCCGCCTATAAAGGTTTCTGCGGAAAAATGACCAGCTGAGGGTCATTTTTCCTGACACCAGCATGTGCATGTACAGATCACTGTCACCTAAGTTACTCTGAAGTCGAGCTCCTTTTCTCTTGTCCTGCATACCATTTTCTTCGCACTACGGGAATCATCACGGTTGCAATCGAACCTAACAGCTTGCAAGAGGTTGACGAAATAATGCGGAAGCCCCACCCTACAATGCCCCCCCCTCCCGAACACACACCACACACACACACGCATACATACATTCATACAACATGCATGCATGCATACGTACATTACATAGTACGTACTACATCATAATGCGTACGTAGTACGTACATACATACAGGCATACGTAGTACGTACATGCATACTACATGCATACGTACGTACGTACGTACATACATACATACTGCATACGTACGTACGTACATACGTGCGTACGTACATACATACGTACGTGCATGCATGCATACATGCATGCATACATGCATACATGCATACATGCATACTGCATACATGCATGCATACATACATACATACATACCTCTCTTCCACCACAGTTCAGGTGTATATAGCTACTGGGCATCACAGTCTACCGACCAGTGATCCAATTGAAAAACGCAATACTCCTCTTCTACAGAGTCCAATAAAAGCGAACCCGAACTCTAGTTCTGCGAAGGAACGTGGTGCAACAATCATGTGTTCTAGCTATCAGCCGAACAGACAGTTTTCAAAGATCTCTGATTGATGACAATGTAAAGAGTGTAAAGAAGAAATTATGCAACACCGAGTAAAGAGAAAGTCGGAGTCGTACGGATCGGGTGGCGAAACATGCACGCAACGCGTACCGCTCCAGTGAAGTCATGATGACGTCATCGTGGACGTCATGATGATGTCACAAATTTGGGTATCTTGACGTCATCTCTCGGGGAGGTCACGCAGGTTTTCGTGTTGGACGGAGTCGCAAACCAGCAGGTGGGCCATTTACAGTTCCGCTGTAAAAGAAAAATGCCACAAGGAAGGAAGGAATAGGAGAGAAAGGAAAGGCAGGGATGTTAACCAGTCTAGAAGGACCGGTATGCTACCCTACAATGGGGGAAGGGATGGGGGAGCTATAAATGCCACAAAGATGGCAATCAGGCGGGCCTGCTCAACACTACGCTCAGGGAAGGAGTCCTTAAAATTTGTAGGTGTGTCCGCAAAGTTTTACCGTACAGCCAATTATACTAGACGTCCGCTATTGGCAATACAACCCCAGGCTCGCTTGTGTGTTGTTTGGCTTCCTCTTCTCGCGCAACCTAAGGCATAGGCGGCAAACGCAATATTATCAGGCTTTAGTATACTTCTGTGACAACTAACCGCTTTATACATTTCGGCTATCCGTCTTGTGAGAGCGCAGCCCCAATCAAGCTGTTTCTTCGTGCGCTGTTTTCAGAGTGCTGCTGTTCACTTTCCTGGTGCCGTCCATACAAGTGGTGCTGTTCTGCCTGTGCATCGGGTCTGACCCGTTCGAGCTGCAGGTGGCCGTCGTCAACCAGGAGGCGCACCCGCTCCTGTCCGTCGCCTTCTTGAGCGGATAGACAACACCACGCTCAGTCAGGTAACTTCTTTCCCAAGATGCCACATGTAACGCCACGATGTCGCTGCAGTCATATCCAAAGAAGGCAGGCACTCAGGTTGCAGCCGTGAAGAGACAAGTCTGTGATAGCTGTTCATTACTCTTTCAGTATTACAGACATTTCCCACTTTTTCGAGTCGAAATGAAAATACAGTAATTTTGGCTACTTCTTTTACTAAGCGATAAATTTGGCAAATCAGTTCTGCCTAAGGCCGCTAGCTGAGGAAAGATCGGAAAACGGAAAAAAAAATTCATCCACCTGTTTTGTAGAACAAAGCTACAAATAAATCCAAGAATTACAAGAAAGCTTTAGTCGACGAAAAACTTGTCCCAAGAAACTTCGAAACATTTGTACCGACTTCCTTTGCGCTTCGTACTAAAAGACGGATACAAAACGTAGTACCAAACTAGAAAGCCTTACTCTGTCATTACGAAACAGGCGGTTTCACCCTTTCGAGCAATAAGATAGGTGCACAAAAGTCCACTGTAAACTATTTCCTCCTAATTTTCGTTGCTGCCGGTATTTCGCTGTACGAAGACACTTCCATCTTGTGCGCAGATTCCGTACTCTGATGGACTCTGGCTGAACGCGGTGCGTGCCGGAAAGCGCGTGGGGTGCCATCGCCATCGGGGCCAACTTCTCGGCGGCGCTGCACTACCGCTTCCTGGGGGTGAACGCCGACAAACCGCACACGAGGACAGCAGCATCAACGTCTACCTGGACATGACCAGTAAGCAGTGCCCTCTGTCTTCGAGAGCCGCGCACCTGTTGCTTGCAGAAATTTGGCCGATTTAGTAGACGATGATCTTTCTTTCTTCTCTTTCTTTCTTTCTTTCTTCTTTCTTTCTTGAATACTGCAAACTTTGTACATGCCATCAGCAGGGGTGGGTAAAAGATCAACAAAGCAAATATAAACAGTCAATAATGTTTCTCAAGGTATCAAAATATGGCGAAAGGCAGTAATCATTCCAATCAATTACACTGAGAGGAAAAATTAAAACTTGAATAAATCTGCTCGGTAAAATATGGCATCAGCGAATGATGATGGTTTGCGAGTATGCCTTGATGTTGAAGACGATAGGTAGGGTGAAGGGTTGACTGCTAGGTCGCGAGTCCAAAGCAAGAATGAAATTGTAAACGCAAGGTTTTCCTTCTTCGTTCGAGACAACGAATGTTGGAGTATAGCGCAAGGACCCGCGCACACGAACTGAAGAACGAACGACGACAGTCACTGTTTTAGGTGCGAAGCATCTTATGCGCTCGGGCTGTCGGCGTCTCCTGTCGTCGTAGCCCGTCACGGTGTCGCCCGTCACGCAACACAATAAACGGGTATGTGCCACAGAATTTGGGCAAATCCCGCGACTCGCTGCTCCGGCGTGGCCTGTAATAACCCTGATGGATGAGATATCGAGTAGAGAGAATTCGAGAAACAGAGCGAGAAAGAAAAAGGATATAAAGAAATAGAAATTTTGCCGAAAAACATTCTTCACGAGGCCGGATTCGAACCCGCGTACCCTCGATTCGAAGGCGAGCGTCGAAATCACTCGTCTATTCAGGCCACGCGATTCAGGCACGCTAGCAGAGCATAGCATAGCATAGGATATCATAATGTAGCAAGGGGGTGGGAAAGGGAAGCGAGCGTGAGGAGGGGATATGTGATGGTGAGGAGGAGGGAATAAGATAGAAATGGGAAGCAAGCATCGCGACCAGATACCACACCAAGCCGCGCATGCGCGGTAGCTAAGCGACGCCTACCGACGTAGACATCGCGCGCAACCTCCGCCTTACAGAGCATAGCCTGGCTGCGCCCGATCGTGCCGAGACAGCCACTCGACGTCCTGAGAAAGTGGGTAGAACATCCGAGGAGGAAGCCGCGCATCTTGAAGCTAGACGTCTCTGTCGACGGCGGAGTACGAGCGGCGACGGGCCCGTGCTTCGCTGTGCTAAGCTATGCGCGACTTGGTGCAATCTGCCCGCATTTTTTTCCTTCTGTATTTCCACATCTCGCTACTCAATATAAGGACCACGTAGCAGCCTTAATAAGCACACTTATATGCAAAAATTCGTTGCTAGTATCTGTGCGTGCCTCTATAATTGTTCCGCTTCAAATAACATTATTCTAGACCCGTAATGTTGCTGTAATCTTATTGTTCGTGATCCGAGAGCAGACAATGTGTATGCGTATATACGAAGCAGGTAAAAGTATTCCCTGTAATAAATTACCTGTACATGTCTTTGTCGACTGTTATGTTAAAGGAACCGAAAACTAATTTTTATGGTACCTGTTTTCTTTAGCGCAACGAAAAGTTTACCTGTCAGTGTCTAATCATGGAATGATAACACAGAAAACATATTCTGAATGGTTCTATGTGCGCCTGTTCTGGAGCTGTATACACGCAACAGATGCTGCAAACAATGGGAGCTGAGCGCAAGAGCGCTTCGTGTTTGTGCGCGGCTTTGCTCCGCCCGCATGCGCCGCGGTGCGACATGTTCCACTAGTTGCCGCGCGAATGCAGCGCCGCTTCTCAACGTGCAACTCGTTTTACCTCGTAAGCAGCACAGAATAGAGCGGGGATGGATAGTAATATATACACTTAAGCGCTAATTATGGTGCGCACTAAAGCATCAGCCTAAGTACAGCAATGTGAACGACTCCGTAATTCAGCTTCAAGGCTCTTCCTCTAGGCTACGCGACCTACCATTTTCCTTTTTTTTTTTCGAACTTTAAACGCAATTTTAAAATATAAATAGCAGTCACAGCGCGAAAATCATGCTTGAATATGCGACCATAATTGAGGGTTTTTCGTGTCCACTAGAATCCAATGACACGTTTTCGGTTCCTTTAATCGGCAACATACGCTCATTTCGTATCTGATATTCGTCTTGAATGATCCTCACCTGATGTCAAATTCATACCACTCGGTGCTGTTCAGAAAAACAAAAGAACAATCATTGTTTCGGATATATCTAACCTATTTCTTCATGGTAAATGTTACCGAACATGTGTTTTGTGGTACGCGAACTCAAAATTGACGTGACATAGCTTTACGCCTGGAATTATATCGTGAAACAGTGAGGCATTGCAGGAATTAGCTCTCCAAGTAAACATGGTAAGCTAGTTAAATGTAAGGATAGCGCAAAGCACTAGCGAGGAATACATACAGCGCTGACTTTCAAGAGGCTACCTGACTCGACCCTTAGTATTTCTTTTGCTGCACGGAATTGCCGGCATGAGTGCCCCGCCACGGTGGTCTAGTGGTTATGGCGCTCGACTACTGACCCGAAGGTCGCGGGATCGAATCCCGGCCGCGGCGGCTGCATGGAAGCGAAAATGTTTGAGGCCCGTGTACTTGGATTTAGGTGCACGTTAAAGAACTCCAGGTGGTAGAAATTTCCGCAGCCCTCCACTGCGGCGTCTCTCATAATATCTTGGTTTTGGGACGTTAAACCCTAGATATTAGAGTTTGTCTCGTGCTTGGTTATGTCACGTGCTATGCCGTTTAGTCGTATTTAAAAGCCTAACTTTGCAAATTAATATACAGCTAGAGTTTGACTCTGTACTCGATTCACACCCAAATCGCTGGGGGACTTTATTTTAAGAGAACAACGGTGTAACTATTGTCACGTTACAGTTACGGCGTTCCCGCGTGATATGGTCTAGAATCGGCGACACGTATACATGACAGGGTATGCTTGACCTGCTTTGTGAAGCCGCGCAAACTTTTAAATAGCGAGCAGCTTCTACATATCAGATTACGCCGCAATTTCCGTTGTAGTCGAAGCCATTACTGCATGGTAGAAAACCAATTTTTACATAGCAGTGACTCATTCCGGCCGCGATAATTACTGTTTGGCGGAGGCGTATATAGTGCAAGCACACTTGTGTACAGGGCTTTGGGAACACGTTAAAGAACCCTATGAGATGAAACTGTTCGAAAGCTCTCCACACGATATTTGAGTCGGGCTGTTTAGAAACAAGTGAACTCATAAGATGAACCACGTGTCTGTACAATTGTGTGCGTTGCGAGTGCCGTGCTGTCCTTTCTCTTTGAACAGATCAACAGATCGGGTACACGCTGCAGAAGACCATCTTCGAGGCGTTCAGCTCTTTCTCGGCGGACATCCTGAAGAGGATGAACAAGAACCCAGCCCTCGCCCAACTACCAGTCGTCGTAAGGGTTTTCTTTTACTCTTTGCGGCCGAATCGGCACATATTTATGAACTCACAGCCTTCAGCACTTCTGAACAGTGTGCGAAATTCTGGTCGTGGCCTTTTCCGTATACCAGAATGGAAAAGATGGCCGATCGGCCAAGCTCACTTTTCTACCAAAAAACAATGGCATGGCCGGGCCAAGCTAGTGTTCCCATCCTCTGTGTGATACAGTGCTGTCACGAGCACAGGTTTTTGACAGCTAATAAAGTTCTTCAACGTTGGTTTCACAAGGGCGGTCATTCAGGCTACTTCGTTGTTCATGATTTTAAAAAAACAGCTCAAAAACAACTGACGAATACGCAGAGACAAAGACTGTTTGTGTGCGTCAGCTGTTTTTGCTATGTTTTTACGACCAACGTATGGGCTGTCTGTGAATACAAACAAGGAGTTTCGAGTAGCACATGTGCAGTGTGAAAGAGCTTTGCGCGATCCGTTTGCAGGGTAGCGCGTGTTTCTGTGGTGACAGACAAAAGGACACGTCGGCCGGAAGAGGTCAGAAAACCCCGCAACCAGGGGGGTAAAGCTCACGAGGTTGGCTTGGTGGGCTAGTCAATGCAGCATCTTAGAAGGGTATACAGGGCACAGAGACGGAGTGAAGAAAAACAATTCTGTACGAATTACAGCGACATTTCTGCAAAATATGCTTTTTAATGGCGCAGCTTTACCGTGACCTTTATTTAACGGTACTGTCATGCTCGGAAGACTAGTGTGACTAATTTGAGTCGCTCGATCTTCTCATTCCTCTCTGCTTACAAGTTTGCCCATTTGCTTACGATTCCAGGAGAAATTATGGTGTCACTTAGTGACGCGATACTAACCTAGGGTACCTGCCACGGTCGCTCAGCGGCTGTGTCGTTGCGCTGCTGCGAACGAGGTAGCGCGTTCGGCCAAAATGCTAAGGAGTCGGAATGCAAGAATGCTCGTGTATACCTTGTACGCAGCTGGACGAATGTCAGCTAGTGAAAACGTAATAATAATTATCTGGGGCTCTCCATAACAGCGTCCCTCATAACGTGCTGCATAGTTTCACGAACTTTAATCGAAATTACTGTAATCGAAGTCACTCTAACGACCAAATCCAAAACGAGGCAGAAGTTCGGTGGGAGACGGAGTGATGAAAAATCTTTCAACAGGAAATGCCGCGGAAACCGACGCTTCGACAAGTGGACTCATGTATACAAAGGATCCTTCCTTAGCAGCTTGTTTATGTAAGCTTTGCGCACCAGAACGGCAAGAGTATCGCTACGGCTGGCTCTGAAGTGCTCGCTAATATGGAAAACAGTCAGTCACACGGGCAAGCCGACAGGTTACGAGAAACACCCCAAAGTTATTGCACTGTGTCCATTCTCTGGCTACGTCCACGTTTTCAACTCTCCCTGTAATTTGTGCAGCATAAAATGGTTCTCATCAGGCTTAGGCAGAGGTGACTGTAGATTCCGTGAACGTGACAGCCACAGACTACAATACTCCGTTGTTGCTCGCAGATCAAAGCTCCCATCTACGGCGTGGACAAGCCTAGCTTCACCGAATTCATGGCCCCTGGAATCATCATCAGCATCACTTACATCATGGCCGTGGGCCTCACCGCCATCTCCATCGTTTCCGAGCAAAAGGAGGGCCTCCTCGAGAGGAGCTGGGTGGCCGGTGAGCAGTTTTCTTCTTCCCTATAGCCGTCTGTTTTAAGCTTCTATCGCGCAGCTATTTGTGCCAGTATAATTTGATAGAAATCCTAACGCCCAGTAAGCTTTCCAAAAGCTTTATTAATGTAGCAGCTCAAATGACAGTACTCTGAAGGACAGGTATCGAGAAATTTCTCAAAGTGAACTAAGCTTTGAAAAACGGTAGCTGGCTCAAGGCAATCCCATATCGACGTCATGTTAGTTCTTTGCAAAGTTACAGCACAGTGTTAAAAGTTATGGCAGAAAGTTTAAGCTCGTCAACCTAAGGCTTCCCGAAGAATGTACTGAGTGCACTCAATACATTTTACATGTCATTATGTGTCGTTCAGTGTCGCGCTTACAGGAGCACCTTGACTCGTATTAACGCTTAAACATTGCTGACGTCCTGGCATATAGGCCCTCAGCAGCAGCTAGCGTGGCGTGATCGACTTGAGCGCCCTTAGTGTCGTTCAGTGTCGCGCTTACAGGAGCATCTTGACTCGTATTAACGCTTAAGCATTGTTGACGTCCTGGCATATAGGCCCTCAGCAGCAGCTAGCGTGGTGTGATCGACTTGAGCGCCGTTGAACTGACGCTGGCTTTGCGCTGGGTGAAAACGCAGGCGTGCGTCCGTTCGAGGTGATCCTGTCGCACGTGATCTGCCAGTTCCTGGTGATGTTCGTGCAAGTGGCCGGCCTGCTGGTCTTCACCTTCATCGTGTTCGAGATCCCATCGCGGGGCCCCTTCGTGTGGGTCGTGCTGCTCACGCTCCTGCAGGGCTGCGGCATGATCTACGGCCTCGTCATCTCCTCCATGTGCGTCGAGGAGAACTCGGCCATCATGCTCGCCCTCGGATCCTTCTACCCGAACCTACTGCTCAGCGGTCAGTTCTCTAAGTTCCGCTCAACTCGCGATCTTGTCAACCGCCATGGTCGTCTAGTCGTTATGGTGGTCGAATGACCCGAGAGTGTGGGATCGAATCCTGGCCGCGGTGGCCGCATTTTGATGGAGGCTAAATAGAGGCCCGTGTGCTTAGATTTCGGTGCACGTTGAAAAACACCAGATAGTCCAAATTTCCGGAGCCCTCCACTACGGCGTCCCTCATAATCATACCGTGGTTTTGAGACTTAAAACTTCAAAAATTACATTATTAACTCGCGGTCTTGTCTGTAAATTCCCAGGTTTTCGGGACAAACACACTTCGCGCTGTGTCTGACCCCATATAAGAGCCTCGAGGTCGACGTTGTAATGTCTTCGCATTTTCGTGTGTCGGCGAACATACGCACTTTGTGGCGCGCTACTGCAATTTTATACCAATGTTCCATGGGTATATAGTTACACCTAACCGCGAGTAAATTTTGAGAACTAGTTTTGTTCGCCGGATAAGATGTATTCTGCCAACTGTTGACGACCGCCGTTTAAGTTTCACAACGGCACCAGCAATGACTTTCCTTTTCATATACAGGGTGTCCCACGTAACTTGTGCCAAGACTTAAAATGAAATGCACATCGAAAGCGAATTGAACCAAACTCATACTACAGTCGCACTAGCCTAAAACTCAGGCTATTTCTGATTTCCCTTAACTTAATCATTAATTGTTTAATTATGCAACTTCTTGTTTATAAGCTGCAGACCCAAAGCATCGTCGCATAGTTGTAGGGCACCTTCAGAAACTACCGATTGAATTGTTTCCAGTGCGATACGTCTCACGTAGTCCTTTTTTACGCATTACAAAGAAACCCGCGAAATATGGAAAAAAAAACATGGCTGATCCCTCCGTCATAGGAATCGGTATAACACGAAAGGGAAACGTGTCTTCACAGAAGTTGTGCTTATCGTGTAGTGATATATAGAGGTTCTACAATGTCTATTGCTGTTTGGCAGCTATAGCACCGTTTGAGTCGATGCACCCATGTTGACGCCTAGTGGCATGTCTCCATCGCGACGACTAACGCCCATGATCATGATTAAACCGTTGTGGTAGCTGAAGTTGTGAACATATATTGGAATCAGCGAATCGTGAATCGCGCGTAAAGATGACATCAACAAGCTCATAATCCACACTGGTACCCGATATGCACTTCTTCAAAACGTCGTCAATTAAGGAGAGAAGCGGCAGTGTGTGCTTACTAGTAATGGGTTACCGACGCCTGTGTTCATGTATACACTACCACACTACGCTTCAGCAACACGGGAGGCAGAGGTTCGTCGCTTGAGCCGCAAACGCGTGCGTCCCGCTGGCCTCTGTCTCGCTCCACCAAGGCACGACATTCGCCCGTCGAAATCGTGTCCTTTTTGCAATGCATATTGCAGCAGTTTTGTTAGTCGGTGCTCTCGCAATCGAAGCAGTCGGCGACGGCGAAATCCTGTTGGTGCATGTAGAAGCTGCACTACTCCGATGAGCCGGCGCACGCTAACACGATGCGTGAGGCAAAGAACGTAACTGCGTCGAGGTTCCCTCGGCGACGCCAGCGCGGCAGTGTCACTCGCTGGTATCGACGCTTTAACCATGACCTCTGATATCGCGCGCAATCTCGGAGTAAGCGCTAGCAAATGTCGATCGCTACGCATTACTTCTTTTCAGATCACAGACTGCGGCACCGCCCCGCTCCGCCTACCTACACCGCCAACAGAGAGCACCGTGCGAAAGAGGATGTGTGAAAGATATAAGGCGCGTTGGTGGAGTGTCCGTCATCTGGCGCTTACCGTCGCGGCCGCAAAGTCGTGGGTTCAATTCCCAGCAGCGGATATTTTCCTTAGTTTTTTCTTTCTCACCCGTTGGCGTCCATTTTATCAACGTCATAACCGTGACGGAAGTACTTGGTGGACCCCGGCATTAAACATTTCGTGTTAAAAAAAAGTGACGGAGCGCTTGCGCACTGCTATCAAGATGCTCTCAAGCGTGCATTCGATGAAGAGCCACGACGGTCTTCATAAGCCGAGCATTTGTTTGTCGTATGGAGAGGCTTCCCAAACAACTGGGTTGCCGAGATGCAGTTGCTCCGTTGCTGTAATCCACCGTGCTACATATAGCCTGGCCTAGCATTATATTTCGTGTCCTCGCATGGGCCATTCGACACATATGGATCACTGTGCCTAATCTAACGTAACAGTACATTTTGCCCTCTGTGGACCGTTCAACGTAGCCAGCCAACCATACCTTTGGCCTGTAGACTGCGTAGCGGAGGCCTCAATATTTTACTACCCAGCAGGACACATAGGTAGAATACATCACGTGTGAACCGACCTACGTCTACATGCATCAACCGCATCCAAAATGTTTCCAACCGGTTTTAGAGCAGAGCGGAAATTTATTTGGCTTGACACGGGCATGATTGCGTGGTGAACGTCTCCTGCTGCGTTTCGTCGAAAACCCGCCGAACGACGCGTAAGAAAAGCAATTGCTCCGACGACTGGAAAAACTGTTGGGCATGCCTGTAAGCTATGATTTACGTTACATCGGTTGAAATGATTGTTTACTTTTTTTTGTGGAAGTATCGCGCTGTGTGCAGTCTAGGTTGAGAATAGACACTTTGTTTCACCTCAGACCACAGCTGAGTAGGCGGCACTGTGTCGCTGAGCACGAGCTAGCGTGCTGGCGTAGGAGGAATCGGACTAGTGTTACAGCATAATACGTCTTATGGCTCTCAGCGTATGCGCTTGTTGGGTATTAATCTGCAGGTATGGTGGATGCATTGTTCGGATGGTGTCATAGGGGGCAGAATGCACGCGAGCGTTGAACTCACGCGAGCGTTGAACCCAGGGCGTGGTAGCGTCTAAGATCATCTAGTAGTGCTATACAGTGTGCCCAAAGCACACAAGTGCGATCGCCGTCTGCTGTTTACTTATACATGCAGCCTGTCAGCGTTATCTGAGCGATCATTATCCAACTCTTTAATTATTGGCTGAAGATTCAAAGTAGAAATTTGCAGACTCAAATTTCGTCACTTCTTTGTCACGTGTAGTTCCGGTTTGACGTAACAGAGTGGACGCGTTTCGTTATCGCCCTTAAAATGCGATTATGAATATCTCGAATGACGTGCAACTTTTGCGAGTTCTAAAAAATGGGTATGCTAGAACATAGTTTCCTAAAATGACCTAGAGGGAACTCTGGCGCTGCGATCGTTCAGCCACCATGGGAATGATGGGTAGTACACGAATTTGCCTAGTATTCGTGCTTGTGGGCTTCAAACGCACTTGTGGCTTGTTTATTGCTATGTTTGGTTTTCTTCCGGATAAAAGAATGGATCGTTGTGAACTTCGTGACCAGATTTGAATCGGTGAGCCTAAAGAAGTTAAAGTGGTGATGTGAAACTGCTGATTTTTGCTGAACTTCGTTTTGCGACAAAGCGGATGCAGGCGACGCGGAGCCAAACGGAGCCGAAAGAGCGAAGTTTAGACAAATCCGTGTACTACCCATGATTCCCATGCTGGCTGAAGCGCGATGCATTGCAGCCCCATAGACACTAGCGCCAGAGTTCCTCTAGTAAGTATTGTAGGAAACTCTATGTACTAGAACTAGTTGCGCACTACAATTTTCTAATATAAACTGGCCTCAAGTGAATAATAAAAGGTTAATCGAGTTTTTGTCAATTTGCCCCAGCTGAAATGACACTGCTGCGACTAAATGTTTCCGCCTCGATAAATGGTTCGTATGTACGGGTGTGCGAATAGTCAATTTTAGAATCGAATCGAATACGAATCGAACAGTTTACAGTAAAGCGACCATTTTCGAAACGGCTCTAGAATTGCATAACATTTTATTTACAACAATATTCACAAACATTAACAAAAGAATATTACGATTAGTTTTAATCGAGAAAACTACAATTATGTAGCCTGAGAAAAGCTCGAATGCATCAGCGACTATAGAGCATTCGGAATATTTTGTAACCATACAATGAAATACAGCAGTGACTACAGTATTCGAGGTGCCACTTTGTCAGCATCCTTTAAGTAAAACTTAGGCATAAGAATTAATCAATGTTGAAGCGCACCACACATGCAGCTCAACATTTAAGGAAGCAGATATAAACCATTCTAAAAAGACAGGGCGTGCAAACATGGACACAAGAAGAAGTCAGGACACAAACGCCGACTAACAACTGAAGAGACGCCACGGCTGAAAAGAAAGAAGGCACGAAAACTTATCTGCGCATGCCCATGCAACAGGCGAAATATCATCCTTTCACATATCAATTAAGGCATTTGATTGAAACAAATGCCTTAACAGTTATCTTCCACGTACGCACGCCACGCGTGCCGGATTGATATTTCGCTGTTGCACGGGCATGCGCAGATAAGTTTCGTGCCTTCTTTCTTTCACCGTTGTGCGTCTCTTCAGTTGTTAGTCGCGCTGTTGTGGTGTCCTGACTTCTTCTTGTGTCCATGTTTTCACGCCCTGTCTTTTTAGAATGAATACTTACCAACTAGCTCAGCTCTCTGTTATTCCAGATAAACAGTTACCGCGTCATGGGCCGTAGCACCAAAGGACGTAAAATATCACTGTTGAACATTGCATCTGCAATGAAATTTACATCAACATAACACTTGCGTCTGTAGTTAGTCATGTAAACGTTTACAAAAATTGCTTGTACCCGAATGCAGCCGTGTCCCCACTGTCCGATGACCAATCTTCTGTAACGATAGTGGATTGGCTGCACGTTGGCTTCGGCGACACTGCAGTTTTAAGTGTCTTTATCCGGTCATCAATATGGCGTCGATAGACCCTTAAAAGCTGGGGCGGCATGCATCTTGGTAATTCAATTTTTAAAACAAGTAAAATGAGCCTCGCTGTCCAGCGTGTCGTTACTTCGGGGTATTCCCGTCCGTGCTGATTATTCGAAAGTGTTCGGTATTTCGAATGCCGAACGGCCACTGCAGAGTCGGCATGCGTAACCATCCTCTCCGTCGTCGCAGGTGTGGTGTGGCGACGCAGGCGATGCCGTATCCATGCGCTACTCAGCTACGGCCTTCCGCAGACCATCCGACCGAGTCTCTTCGCTGCATCCTGTCTCGCGGCTGGGGCATCGGCCACACAGAGGTCTGGCTCGGCTTCGTCGTCTCGGGCGCCTGGTGCGCCGTCTTCCTCGTCTTCGCCGCGGTCGCTTCCGCCTGCGAAGCTAGCCCTTGCTCGTCCTGCCCACTATTGTAACATACGCGTTTTGTTTTAAAGAATGGACATGCAATATTAAAATGGCGCTGCGCGATCACCTCTGGCGTGTCTGGGGTCTTCTCTGCAGCGGCGCGAACTCCTCGTTCCTTTGGAGCCAGCTATTCCTGACTCTCCTTTCGCGATAATATAATTTATATATATATATATATAATATATAATATAAGATATATTATAATATATAGATATATATATTATTATTATTTATTTTTCTCGGCGGAAAGTTCAGTGGGTCCGGTACGTATAGAAACAAGCGGGTTCACGTAGGAGGAAAGCAAATTAGTCTAACATTTCATCTGTGGCACGGCCTTCGTCGGAATGAACAAGTATATCTTTTAGGCTGTCATTGGGATGGTCGGCCGCGGAGTAGTACACATATTAAGGTGAAAACTACAGCGCACACTAGGACGGACCACAGAGATGAGACGAGCACAGCGCCAGAGCTTATCTCTTCTTTGTGGCCGACCTGGCTTGCGCTGATGTTTTCGCCTTCAATGTTCTGTAACAACTAGGCCCAACCGAAGCTTTATTAGAGGCCCACGTTAAGCCGGACGCAGACAGCTTTAATTAGACTTAGACAGTGACACCCTGGCCAATTTAAATGGTTGTCGACCAATGATATTCGGGCAGCTGCCGCCACAACATCGTACGCTTATTTCAACATCGGCTACAATCGGCGGGAACAAAAAAAATCGCAGCAATCCACATGGTGAATGATGAGTGGGGCGAAGCTCCGGAGGATATCATCGGTAAACCGTGAATCTTCTGTGTAACGCCCCATCAATCGTCATAAAGAGTGAGAAACATTGTGTATATTACAAACATCAAACTTTTATTTTTCTAATAGATGATGCTTGGCTTGCGTTGTCCCTTCATTATCACGGCTTTATGGTCCGTGAAATGAAAGGATAGCGGTTCTGTACGGGTTGCAAGTGGAAATTTTAAAATACCAGGTCTATACGCGTCCCTCGGATGGTCGTTGGTTTCATATGACCAAAGGACGTGCACGTGAGAGCATATTGGCTGCCATATGTTGTATTAACCACTCATTGTTCTTTTCGGTAATATCGACATTCAGGTCCCAACTAACACAAATGGTCTATTCTTGTACTTGTCATATTTACACGATGCCGTGTCAATGAATGTCTTGATATTCTTACTCGACAAATTGGGTGCAAGGTACATGGTCTGATGATGCATCCATCAAAATCGATGGCAGCATATTCACCGTTGTGGCTCTGTCGTGGTAGTAGTTTCAGATCTTGTGCCTTTTCTGTTTGTTTGACGTATACGGCCACACTACCTGCAGGACGCTCTGCATCATCGATGCACACGGCTGGAACGTATCGTTTGATATACGGTCTTTTGGCGTTCCACGTCTCGGCAAGATAGAGAACGTCCACCGCAGTAAGTATGGGTCCCGTTCCACATCGTCTACAAGCATGACATAAACCAGCTAGGCTACATGGTAGGCGGGAAACTACAGAAGGCAACAACAAGTAAAGAAAACATAAGAGAACGGCAATCTTTTGCCAAGACGTTCGACCACTGCAAAGTTAACGGCTATCTCGTGGGTGGGTCCCTGTAGCCTTGTCTTCCAGCGAAAGAAAAAGCGCGCCAAGAGGACCTCATGGCGCGTTACTTCTGGAATGTCTTGGCGCGTCGTTGAAAACACGAGACGTAGTGAAGAAGAAAGAACGCCACACAGGCGAACACGCACGAGAGTCTCGCTCGTCAAGTCGTCTTCTTCTTCTACTGCATACCAGAACGCGCGCTTCCACGAACCAGAGGTGGATACTACAAAAAACGAACAAACGGAGGATGGACAGGCCCACGGCATAAGGAGCTTCCGCCCCTAAAAATGACGCGTGACAGACGTGGCCACATAACACACGCGCCTGCAGTTTCGGTGGTTAGAGAAAACCTAAGTTGGCAGTGGTGTCGGTGCCGCTGACATTGTGCCCACATAAAAACTGTACAGGTGAGCCAGCTAATTAGGCTCGCTCATTTTTGTAACGTCAGGCGCTTAAGGACAGTTAAGGTTGGCGTACAGATATATTGAATCGCTACAGTTTCGTGTTGGAAAACATCCACGACCTGAGAGATTTTATGGGAGATCCTTAAGGCGGTACAGACAAAACTTCAGATAGCTTCAGTGTTCACGAGTGGCCCCTGTGGAGGTGATGGGCTGGTGTAACGCTGCTTTGCGAGCGGAACACGACGATGGGAGTGAGCTACGCACACGTGCGATATGCAAACGTTCTGCGCGCGTACACAAGCTCAGACGGACTGTCGATTTATGTTAGACTTAAAACACTGGATAGCGCGGATTGAAACAGGACAAAGAAAACACTGATGCACAGGACAAGCGCTTATTTAAGACTGTGAACACCTAGCACACAACGACTTCTGTTATGTTTGGATGTACAAGCATGTCAACTATAGTTTTATTAAAAAATTGGAATGCAGAGCATGTGAATAAATTCCATCACCTCAGGGTGAAAATATTGTACTTACTATCTGCGTCGCACGCATATATGCACCGCAGGAAGGAAGGAATAAGCTTTTATTGCACGAAACGGTATCGCGGTGCTGGTCCCGCTTTATACACTAGGTGGGAGGATCCTCATTCCAGCAACCCTCTGGCCTTCGCTGCCGGCCCTGGCCACGAGACGTCCTTGTTGGTCCAGTCCTCTGAGGTGAGCTTGGCCTCCCACGTTTCGAGAAGGTCTTCGTTTCCTGAGCGGCGTTACAGGTTCGGCGAAGGCGATGTGTCAGTGTGTATATTGCACGGGCACGCGAGGATCATGTGGCCAGGTGTCAGAATTTATTTTAAATCTGGCAATTAGCGTGCACAATTTCAGACAGCAAACGCGAAGGTATAGTGGTTACGGTGCTCGGCTGTGACACGAAAGACACGGGTTCGATCCTGGACGCGGCGGTGGCATTTCGGTGGAGGGTAAGGCTTGAGGCCCGTCTACTTCGATTTCGGTGCAAGAACCGCAGGAGGCAGGAATTCTAGACCTCCACTACGGCGCGCCTCAATCATATCGCGGTTTTGGCACGTAAGACTAGCAGTTATTACATTATTACTTCGAACCAAAAGCCGGAACAATGTCCCCATGCTGTAGAAATTTGCGAGAACCTGTAGCCCTGCGCCTAACACTTTTTCAGGCCTCTTCATTGAGCCATATCAATGACAATATTCTCAGGTAGAGTCATCATAGCATGCTGCAGCTACGAGGTGAATAGTGCATAACGTATTCTTTTTAAATGCGAATCATTTCATAGCGAACCTTTGGCACTCGAGCGTTTCTTCTATCAATCTATTTATCTATCTAGCCGCCTACGTCTGGGTGCTTCATGATCGCCTCCTTACCTTGGCCGTAGACTAATAATTGGCATGGGAGAGTAAGATTATTTGACGAATACGACTGTGGGTCATGACATGAATAACATGAAATCCTGTAGCGTACGTCGTCAAGCCTTTCCTCCGACACGTGCGCACATATCCGTTTACGGGCGCGTGTACGGGTATGCGCCACAGGTGACTGACAGTTTATATCTCCAGAAACGGCGAGGAGAGACATCGGTAATTAAATGCGAGAGCGTTAAAAACACCGACAGCGGCGCGCTGACCTGACGAATGGAAACAACAGAAATTAGTACCAGCAGGAATCGCCCCAAGCATTCTGCGTGGCAATCAAGTATTCTACCACAGAGCCACTCCAGGTCCATAAACTGGTTTGGAAAAAGAGCCTATGCAGGCGTAATGTCGGTGCAACGTCAATTGTGGTTGTGGTGCTGGCTATCTAATTTTACAAGAAAGCAATAAACCACTACGTATGCACCCCTACGATACAAGCGTCATACAGATTAACGTCTGTGGTTCCAGGTTGGCTCCGCTTTTATAGCAGTTAATAAACATTACATTTTTATTCCTGTGATTCAGCAAGCTATTGAAGCATTGCTCGCCCCCGGGGAATACATTAACGAAAGTTGCGTAGGATATTCGCATGATTGCACCGTAAAATGCACTTAGTTTCGATAATACGACGTGTGTACTCTAACGTGAGGGCTGACGCTACGTCGCACCATAAGTTGCTCTTTAAACGCCAGTGTTATCGACGTGCCTGAGAAGCCCACGATGTGCACACAGCTATACATGACCAAAACCACTGTCGAAACAGCAAGCTTATGCCCGTCGTTCATCAGGCTATATCGTACTCTATGCTTTTTCACGTCCTTCCTTCGCTGGCGCTTAGCTTCCGCCTCCCTTGCGCGAACATCACGGTTGGCTCGGCGACGACATCGCCGTTCTCGCGTCAGCTCTCCTGACGCTCACGTCGGGTGGCTTCTTCATCGGGAGAACAGAGAGTTCGCCATTCAGAAAGCACAAACTCGTGAACACTGACACTGACACGCTATTTTACACTGCACTGCGTCTCACCGTGTCACCCCATCTGGCACGTTTCTCGAAGGTACACCCCGCGATATCCTCTAGCCCTCGCGTATCGCAGCACGCCCTCTCGCAGCACGGCGCAGCCCTCCCCTTCCTAGCGAGCCTGACTCTCGCCACATTGCAAGGCAAAGGCCACGCGATCAGTTACGCCGACCCCGGACATGACAGCCTCGACTAAGAACAGCTTCGCTGTCGATAATGGGAATAAAGGCATAAAAGGCTAGACAGACTCGGCACGACTAGTGCGAAGCTGCCCTACTAGGGAAGGGGAAAGGCGGCTGCGAGAAGAGTCCGAAGCGACGGAAGCCCTATGCCAAAGACGACGTGCCGGTAGATCTATGAGAGGTGCGAACGCTTGGTTCTGGAGTTTGGACATCCGTTTCGTGACTAACCTAGCTAAAGCCTAGCAACAACCTAGAAGCAACCAGATCAGACTTCAGAATCGTCCCAGTTTCGCTTTTCAAGCCTTGCGCGACTTAGTGCAAGCTTCGCCAAACTTGTTTCTCTGAACTTTTGCAAAGCAATATCCGTTACAAGCACGCAACTTATGTTTATGATATCATCTTCCTGATGGCACTCGCCCACAAAAGGGTGTGCCAAGAATCGGGAGCAGGGTGTTTAAGGTAAAGACGCGCGAAGCTAAAAAACACTGGAAACTTAGACCAAGAATAACACATCGAATAAATGAAAATACTAAACGAGCAAGCAGTCAGACTATCAGATGGGATTTATGACAAAGATAATGACGGATTTGGAGCCAATCATATGAAGGAAATAAAAAAAAATTGGGGGACGCTTAAGCTTCGCCTTTAAGAGTTAAACGCCATAGCGATATCCTGCCCCTAGTGCGTACTTCGACCACTTAGTGCATACTTCTTAATGTATGTTGCTACTCAAGAAGTTCACATTGTGCATTATTGCAATGATGATTTTTCGCTCACAACCAACGACGCCGACGCTGACACCGACACTGGAATTTCCGCAAAACGAGCTCTTTAACGCTATCGCGTTAATACACTAACAAGGTAATCTTCTTGTTTCACTTGTCAAATCGAACACTGAAGAGCAGACGTCCCTGTTACTATGACCTAATGCCAGTTCTAAATCGAAGGAATCGTCGCGCGTGGGCTTCTTTTGACAAAGAAGAAGAAGGCAGTCGTGCACGCGCGTGGCGCACGTGCCATCGAATCAAGAAGAACGTCCCGCTGTTCGAGCAAGACGTAATCGCTCACGGACTCCGAACCACTGTCTCGACCTGCTTGCCCATCTCGGCGCTGTCTTAAGGTCGTGGCTATAGCTCTTTCTCGTCACAAAGCACCGCTACGACTGCGAAGGTCGTCTCATTCGCTGGTCATGGGTGACCACCTACCCACCGAGCACGACACGCCCACGGAGGGCGCGGCATCGGCGGCGCAGGCCGTTTCGTCAGTCATGCAAAGCGAAGCTCACGCAACCAGTGAGAGCCACGCGGCCGGCGAAGCTCCCGCAGCCATCGTCGCCGTTTCCAATGCCGCACAAACCGACACCGGCTCCAAGCGTTCCGGTGGCAAGACCCCGGCCGTGCAGATCAGGGGACTAGAACTCTGGTACGGCGGCGACACGAACCGGGTGGACATATTCCGCGGCGTCGACATGACCGTGCAGCGCGGCGCCATCTACGCGCTGCTCGGCTCATCGGGCTGCGGCAAGACCACCCTGCTGCGCTGCATCATGGGTCGCAAGCGCTTCCAGGAGGGAACCATCCGCGTGTTCGGCTACAAGCCGGGAACCGAAGGCTCCAAGATACCCGGCGCCAACGTGGGCTACATGCCGCAGGAGGCGGCCCTCTTCGACGCCTTCTCCATCGAGGAGACGATGCACTTCTTCGCGCGCATCTACGACCTGCCGCCGGAGGCGGCCCAGCAGCGTGCGGAGTTCCTCGTCTCCTTCCTGGAACTGCCGGACCCAAAGCGGCTCGTGTCGTACCTGAGCGGCGGCCAGAAGCGGCGCGTCTCCCTGGCCGTGTCGCTGATGCACAACCCGCCGCTGCTGATCTTGGACGAGCCGACCGTCGGCATCGACCCGGTGCTCCGCATGAACATCTGGGAACACATGGTGGCGCTGGCCGAACGGGAGCGCATGTCCATCATCATCACGACGCACTACATCGACGAGGCCCGGCTCGCGTCCGCCGTGGCTTTCTTGCGGCACGGCGCCGTCATCCTGGCCGAAGACCCGCCCGAAGTGCTCATGCGACGACACAACACCGACAACTTGGAAGAGGTGCGGTGAAATTTGTACGCGGCGGTGTATTAGACCCGCGCGAAGGTTACAAGAACTTCGCGGGGGTCATCTGCCTAAACAATATATGATGCAAAAGCCGATATAAATACCAATTATCAATATTTTGAGAGAATAAATTCCAGATACACCAAGGTTTACATGTCGTTGTGCAGCTTTCTACACACTCGACGCGAACATACCAGGCATGCCTCGAGGCGCCCAAGTCTCGCGAGCACCATCTGCAGTCTGTAGACAAAAAGCACAGGCTTGAGAAGAGATGAGCTCGGCACCTGTAAGACGATAGACGTAGTTACACGCGTCTTTTCTTCACAAACTGTTCTCCCTAAAAGAAGCGTTGAACGTTGGTTTGGTCAAGTGTACGAAATGCTGTACAACTAGACACGTAAACTATTTTGACTCTAGAAGCCGCGCATCACCTAAGCCCCACGTGAAATTCAATGTGGGATTCTAAAATTGAGTCATTCCACTCGCTGAAGGTGGACGACCGGCGAAGCTGTTTAGCACAGGAATGATGCGATATTATGTGCGTGCTATGTAGGACACACAGAGAGTATTTTATATCATGTAAACGAGTTATGAATCCTGTTTTATTGTGCAAAAAGGGTTTTGTGAGGAATTGCAAGTTTACAGTATACGGCGTTTTTTTTTCTGGGCTAAGTCGCGGTTGCCATACGTCAGAGGAGTAGAAGCCTCTATCAGGTCTCGATGCCTTTTCCTATTTGCCATTGTAAACTCACCAATAGGGTGCCAACTATACGCAAGTGCAACTGCGAAGTACCTACTACGCAGCCATAATTCACCATTTTGCAAAGTAGCGAAGTAACCACCGCGCGTGTGTGAGTCAATACGCCCGCCTACGTAGCTGAACACTTTTGCTAATGATCTGGCTGATGATGAATTATGGCCATTTGTAATCGATGGGCAGCTTTAAACCACTGACCCGTTAGGCAGTTTACATGGTCGGATGGCTGGTAAGAGTCTACGCTTCTGTCATGCAATATTACGTATGTAAATGCGACTCCTCGCCCGACATGATGCCTCTATAGAGTCTTTTTCCAACTTGTAGTTGCAAGCACTGGCGTGGCTCTGTGGTATAACACTTTACTACCCCGCAGAATATCTGGGTTTGATTCCGGCTCTAACCCTGATTCAAACACGAAAATTGACCATCGGCGTCAGCATGGGTGATGCAAAAAATCGTCATCAAGTAATGATTTCACCAAATGACGTCATAATGACGTCAAAGATTGCCAAAATTTGTGAAGTCGTCATGAAGTCACGTAATGACGCCATCACACGACATCGTCGCTTGATCAAAGGTGGCCCGATCACGGAGGCAGTCTAAGACCAGGTGAGGTGCAGAGAGCCTGCAATCCCTCCGATCCTGGAGGCAGAGCAAAACCACGTTAGGTGCAGAAAGCTAACGGGGGTGGGCGGGGGAGGATCAATACATCGACTGAGACGATGGCTTTTGTTAAGGGACTCCGTGGTCTTCTTTGCACCCGTCGAGATTTGTCACCACGGACAACGCCTCCAACACTGACACCGCATTTTCTGCGACACGGGCTCTTCAACGCTATCGCGTTAATACAACGTTGCGTAGAAAACGCCACAGGACCAAATCCAGTCAAGAGTATGCGCTCCTCTGTACAGGTGTTCCTCATCTTGGCCACCTCCAGCGAGACGAACAATGCGGCAGGAGGGAACGCGGCGGGCGACGCCTTAGGCGCGAATGACGGAGGCTCCAGCACGCTCTCGTTCATGGCGTCCGTGGCTCGCGTGCGCAGCAGCTTCAGGGCATACGACCGCAAGGACTTGGACCGGTCGCTGGCACGTATCGGTGCCATCTTCTACAAGAACGTGGTGAAGCTGCGTCGCAGCGTGGCGCTGCTGCTGTACAGCTTCCTGCTGCCCTCCATCGAGGTGAGCATCTTCTGCTCCATCGTGGGCAACACCCCGTTCGACCTGCACATCGCCGTCGTCAATGAGGAGCCCGCGCCGACCACGCCCAACGCCAAGCTGTTCAGCCTCGAATTCCTGGCGCACATCGACGGCAGGATCCTACCGCAGGCAAGATGCCCTTCCACTGGACTACTCACTCGAAAAAAATACATAAATAAAATTTGGGGCCGCTACGCACTATTGGTGCGAAGACTATCCCATTAGGGGGGGGGGGGGGGGGGCAAGATTCATTTCACGTGTCCGAAAAAAAACGACGGGCGCAAAAACGGATCAAAACGCAGCGATGACGTGCTTCTCACAAAGGCCTTCCATTGGCTGCCCGGGTAAAGGTGAGGAGTAAAGAGTTCTTCGAATTGATGCAACATCAGGAGTCCTTGGTCGCCATTATCTTCAGAGGAATAACAGACCGCGCGGTGGAGCATGCGTGCTGCACCCACAACGATTAGCCTACCTCTCGCGATACTATGTTTACTAATGATCAACCTATTGAAACAGTTCTTGAATAAATTGGTTATATTATTACAAGTGTTTATATAAAAGTGTACCATGGCGAAAAGAAGTGGGCTGCAGTGCAGCGTTGTCTTACAATCGATACCATCATAGGCGAGCGCAGGGTTACCCTTCAGGGGGGGGGGGGTAAAGGTTCGTCGCGGCGTCCCCCCCCTTCCTATTAAGTCAATGTATGGGGCAGACTTCACGCCCCCCTCTTCTTAGGCGACTAGGGGGGGGGGACACAACGCTGCCCCCCCCCCTCTGCGCACGCCTATGGATATCATTCTGCAACGATAGCCATGCATGCGGGGATTCAGCATCGTCAACGTGCATGGATTGCGCGGCATAACACTGATGGAAACATTGAATTTCATTGGTGCAGGTGAAATTCGACAACTTGCAGGCTGCCCTGAACTCCGTGAGAAACGGCGAGACGTACGGCGTCATCCACATGAAGAGCAACATCACCAAGAGCATACGGGAACGCTACTCGCCCACCACCAAGCTCTCCAAGGAACTCGTCGACTTCGCCTCGGTGCACGTCTACCTGGACATGTCCAGTACGTTCTCTCTATACAGTCGAGCACGAGCATGTGTGCCGGAACACGGGAAGCAGCATTGATCGTGGCGGCATCTTCTGACGCTAAGCTTCTAAAGCAAAGATACATAAATTTTCACCCCGCCGCCGTCGCCTTTTCTATTCGGCATTAAGAGGTGCATTTCAGCGCTGTCCATCGACTCGTAAAGAAGGGCTTCGAGTAAGCAAGAACGTTGCGCTGGTTGTGTTGGTGGTTCGTCCAGGAGGCCGATGCAGCTCAGTATATCCCCACAGGAACGTGTGCGATGAAAGGTCGTCGAAAAAGGAATGTAGCCGGCGCCGTCGGTGGAACAAGACCCCGTGACGAAACTTTGGCCCAATCGAAATTCCTTATTCTACGACTCACTTCAAGCATCCATCTTCCTCTGTCTTGTTTTGATGTCTAAAGAGCCGATCTGTCTTGTTTGGCTATCTAGAGTGGCACTCTCTTTCCCTGTTCTCTGTGTCGCCTCTTGTTCCCCAATATACAGGGCAAGGTGCAAGCGCTAAGCATTGCACGGCATTGTTGTAGCCGAGCAAGAATTAAGCACGGCTACAGCATGGTATGCTCGTATGTACCACGTTTATTAAGAACTTATAGTCAGTGAGTATATTACATGAACATCTATGTGTAAGCTCAACTGTGGTTGTTTTGTTCATTAAAAGACTTCTATTTCAAACAACTTCGTGTTCTAAAGCAAAATTGGTGTTACCCATATTGGATGCATATCTGTGCTCTTTAAGAGCACTCTACTGCTCACGCAAAAAGAACACTTTGACTTCATGGCAGCGTCACTTGGCTACAACATCACTAATCACACGCCGCCGGTCACGTGTGTTCCAGATCAGCAAGTCTTCCTGACCATAGACTCGTACCTGAGGTTCTCTCTGGAAATCACGCTGCCGGATTTTCTGCCCAATAAGTTCGCCGCCGCTGATGTCCTTGTGGTGAGTGTGCACGTGACCGGTCTGCAGGAATGGTGGTTTTCACTCCACCCGTGCCTTCACCCTGATTCCTTCTTGGTTCGCAGTTTGAGGATCCCGTCGTTGGCAGCAAGAGTGCAACCTTCAGCGAATTCGTTGCCCCTGGCATGATCCTTACGTGGGTACCTTCACCTCGGTTCAGCGTGGCTATTTTACCATTTATTTTTTTAGCCTTTTTAGACTATCATAGGAAATCCAAAATGAAAACCAACAAACAAAGAATCCAAGGAAGGTATGAGGGACGTTATACGTACTCTTTTAACTGCATTGCAGTAATTATGATATAAATGTGAAGAAATTAAAGTGGACGCAAAGGCAACTTGCTGCCGGCAGCGACCGAACCTGCAACCTTCGGATAAGGCACCCGATGTTCTACCTATAGGAAATCCAGGAAATCTTTGGGGGAAGGTTTAACACACAGCAAGAACTTTTTTCTAACCGAAAAAAAGCATGTAGAAAAGGGTGTTTCAGCTCCACTAGCGTGAAAACTGTGGAAGGCGAAGCATGCAGTGTGCGCCTGTGTTTCCCACAGCAAAATCACTGCTAATAGACAATGAGAGACAGAAGAAAGATTAGACAAAGACCCGCAGTCCGCTTTTAGTTAACGTGCAAGCCGCGAATCTTTATTGTTCAACTACGCACAAGAGAAACCTTTCACCGGTAGTACACTGCAGGTCAAGATCCAGTGCCTATATGTACGCGGTGGCCGGTGAACTAACTAAACGGTGAACGGTTGTGCAGCGCGGGCAGTCAGTTTTTTCAAAAAACTCGCTAGCAGACGCTACCTGCGTCGGCGTTGTCTCTCTCTGGCGAGGGCGCGTTCTCGTTCCTCGCGAGCTGGTAGTTCAGCGTTCATCGCAGAAAGAGCGTTTCCATAGCCAACGCGCGCCTTTCGCTCTCTCTCGCCACACGGCGAGCGCTGAAGCGGTGGCGCCCTCTCTTGCGCTGAAGCAAATGGAGCGGCGACGATGCACACGCGTAAGCAAACGACGATGCGCGATGCACGCCAACACGCCGAGACCCTAAGGTGCTTCGCCCCTAAAAAGCGCAGCCGAAGAAAGTGCTTTGTTTCATTGAACTGAAGGGTTAAGCATGCAGTGGACAAGAAGAAAGAAACAAGAAGCTGTCTTAAACCAGTTCCACAGCACAATGCTATGGCGGGGCTGTTGATCCATGCATCGGTTTTCTGTTTTATTCTTTGCATCTCCTTCCACACAGCGATCATGCTTTTTGTGTTGACCTGATGTCATAATGGCCTTAGCGCGGCGTGCTTTTCTGGTAGCCATACGGAAAAACACCAGGAGTAATCCTAACAATTTAATATCTTCCCCGTAGGATCACGTATTTCATGGCGAGTACCGCGTGCCTCAACACCCTCCTAGAAGAGAAATCCGACGGGCTTCTGGAGAGGTGCATCGTGGCTGGTAAGATTTTCAACCCTGCTACAATGCTGGTATTTCAACCCTTTGTTTGGATGAGCAAATCAATTTCACCGCTATAACGGTTACGGCAACGTAACTGTCTTCAAAACTGTTGTAGTTTCATGTCACTCGTTTTCACGAATGAGGTGAGACAGACAGACAGACAGACAGACAGACAGACAGACAGACAGACAGACAGACAGACAGACAGACAGACAGACAGACAGACAGACAGACAGACAGACAGACAGTAGTAGATAGATAGATAGATAGATAGATAGATAGATAGATAGATAGATAGATATATAGATAGATAGATAGATAGATAGATAGATAGATAGATAGATAGATAGATAGATAGATAGATAGATAGATAGATAGATAGATAGATAGATAGATAGATAGGAAGAAACAAACTCATCTATAGGTAAGTGGGGGGTGGATAGGTAGGTAGGTAGGTAGGTGGGTGGGTAGGTAGGTAGGTAGGGTAGGTAGGTAGGTAGGTAGGTAGGTAGGTAGGTAGTAGGTAGGTAGGTAGGTAGGTAGGCAGGCAGGTAGGTGAACGGACGGACGAACGAACGAATGACGAACGAACGAACGAATGAATGAATGAATGAATGATGAATGAATGAATGAATGAATGAATGAATGAATGAATGAATGGATGGATGGATGGATGGATGGATGGATGGATGGGATGGATGGATGGATGGATAGCAGTGGAATCTCGTTAATACGTTTTTCACCGGAACCGGGAAATAAAACGTATTATGTAAAAGTCGTATTAACCAAAGAGGTTTAAAAAGGAGGCAAATATGCATACTTCAACAACTCACTTTTATTGAGTAACATTGAAGTAAAGCTGGTCAATTTTCGCTGCACTTTCTTCCCTTCAACGTCTAGGAATAAATTCTTCTGAAAAGTATTCTATTGAAATCACATCATCATCATCAATGGTCGCAGCGCCTGGCAGCCATCTTTTCCCCGCAAAACCGACGCTGCTGCGGCCTCAGCGGCTTTGCAACGTGCAGATCGTGGCTTGTTGGAACGCGGTTTGAGCTACTATACCGAAGAATAAACGTAGGCTTTCTAGATATATCGGCAAAGATCCGCTTTCGCGGTCGTATGATCCAATTCTGGGCAAAAATGTGATCGTATTAGACGCATAAAAATGCGTTATTTCCAAGGGACGTTGGCCGGGAATAAAAAGAAAAACGTGCGGCCGAAAAACGTATTATGCAGAATCGTATCAACTAGATTCCACTGTAATATGCTACAATCAACCATAACACGTTAGCGTAGATTGTGCGCTCACGACTGACTTCTTTCTAGGTGACCAATCCACAGAAACATTTTCATGGCGACCATCACCGCTGACGCACCTCTGCCAGCAAGTGCAAGACCGCCGCTCTCGTCAAAAAATTTTGACATGCTCTTAATTCAATTCAGTTCAGTTCAGTTTTATTCCTTCCAACTAAGTATTACAAGATCACAAATATACAGGCGAGAGTCCCAAAGTAAAAGAACTGTAGTGGGACCCTCGGTTAATTATGCAAACATTGATTGTATTAACTAACACAGCAAATGAACGCAATTATTGGCAAAATCAAAACTTATTAGATAATAGTTCAGACCAATAAAAACATGAAAAAGTACAGAAAAAAAGAAACTCAAGTTACAAGTGAGCCCGAAAAAAAAAAGGCGATGGTACAACAGCCAGTACAGTCATTTGAAGTAGTGATGTCTAAGATAATTTTTAAATACTGCAAGGGAAACACGAGATTTCATAACCGATGGTAAATCATTCCAAAGTGAAATTGCAGTGAACGCAGATGTTTTTTTTTTTTTTTGCCGTAGTTAGTATGAACCATGGGCAACAAGAACACATTCTTATTCTGCAATAGATCATATGACATGAACGGAAGCGTGAGCTTGTGAAGCAGTTTGAGGAAGAAGATGACTATGTTAAACTGGAACAAATAATTAACAGGCAAGTAATTGTAAGAGTGGAGTAACGCGGAGGCATTAGATTGTGCGGAGGTGGAAGTGATAATGCGTATTGCCTCTGACTTTGGATATGTTGAATTGATGACAAGTCACAAGCGTACGTGTTGCCTCATGAAGCGATACCGTAGTTCATGTGACTATGAATGAAAGCAAAGTACAGCGCTAGCAGAGCCTCGCGAGAAAAAAAAAGGGCGAGTTTTGATTAATGCGCGGATGCCAAACGAAGTCTTCTGATGGCGGAAGTGACAGCGAAATGTAAGGTTAGGGTCAAGGTGTATGCCAATTAAAGTGACATCATCGCAAGCGGGTATACAGGGATGCTTTCATTTGGGCCAGTTGGTGCAAACTTGTAACTTCATTCATGGCTGCGCTAAAAACACGGACAACACAAGAGACGTACACAGGACGGGCGCAAACTACCAACTTTATTACTGAACGCCAAAGTAAACCTATATATTAACCTATATATGGTGTTGAGCCTATTTTATTAACAAGAAATCTGACCATTGCGTAAGCATGCCTTCTTTGACATTGCTCCAAAAAGAGCTGCAATTTTTAGACGGCTTTGTCTGAATGACACACGGTGTCCTGGTTTTTTACTTCCAATTTTTAGTTTTATCGGCCTTGTGGTTCTGTCAATTCTTTGCTTGTTAATTGTTTGACCATATCATGACCATGCTTCAAAGATAGCCCCAGGGGGGTGTGTTGCTAATCGGTCACGAAGGGGCGTAAAAGAGAGCACGTGATGAGATTCGTGCATATATAGGTTTACTTTGGCGTTCAGTAATAAAGCTGGTAGTTTGCGCCCGTCCTGTGTACGTCTCTTATGTTGTCCGTGTTATTAGCGCAGCCATGAATCAATTTACAAGGGTATGCAGGGTGTTTTTTTTAGACAATACAGATTTTTTTTATAAAAATCCTATGACAGTAAGGCTCCTGTCGTTTTCGCACACGAACTCCACATGGAGTCAAGGCGGTAATACAATGCCGCAGTTGAAATGACACTGTTGTTACTAATTAACAAAAAAAAACTCGTTAATAATTTTTTTAATTATTGACTTCAGGGCAGGTGTCTATATAACAAAGTTGTAATACGTGCTAATTGATGGCATACCTATTTTTTAGAAATCGCAAAATTAGGACGTAGCTCGAGATATTGGTCATTGAATTTCATGGGCGAAATCGAAACTGATCGCACAAGGCGCGCACGAAGCGCGACCGTTCTACTACGTCAGACCGGAACTACCCGTCACAAGGGAGTGACGAAACTTGAATGACTGCGCGCCGCGCCCGTATGTTTTCGTGAAAATGTGCAAGTCATTTCACATGTGTCCGTGCATCGCCTTACTTTTGCGCGTAGTGTTTGGTGATTATCTGTTTCTTTCGAGCTGTGTTTCTAGCAGAAGGGACACCGAGGATGATGTCAAATCATGGAAATATGGTTCGGATGATACAAAACCGTAGAACGAGCCCCGATCGTAGTCAGGTGTTGATCAGTACGTTACGCTTTCTGACACATTGATTTTTTTACTCCGATTGAAATGTCGTGAGGATGTTGTCACTATTATATCTTTATTTTACAGCGAAAGCTGTTATGAGATCACTTCACCGGCCGTTTTTGGTGCCGTAGTTGTCCGCCGCCGCCGCCGCCGGTGTCCGTAAACAGTATCGCTCGAAATAAGAAAAAAAACGAAATAAGAAAAAATTCCAGGATGGAACGAGGTTCGAACCTGGGTCCTCTGCGTGGGAGCCCAGTATTCAACCTCTGAGCCATGCCGGTGCTTGAAACTGCTTTGCAAAAAGGTCCTATACAGGCTTCATGTCGGGAAGGAACCACATTAGCATATGCAATATAGCGTTGTAGGAGAGTAAAATAACCACCAAGCGTCGCACAACGCGAATTCTGCAACCAGGCGTCACACAATGCGAATTGCGCAACGAATAGGTTGTTGAATGCTTCCAACCCATTACAAAGGCTCTGCCATAATTCTTCATCGTCATCAGGCACAGCATCAACAAAGTGCGCATAATGCCTTATATGCGTTTAGCAGGTACCAACGCTCTCCGTAGAATGACGAAAAATGGCACAGTGCTTGCTGCCCTACTTCTCAAAAATTACAATGATTTATAGCGTAGTGGGTTCTTCGCAAGTGCACTTGTATTGGTTGCCAAGGATAAGGAAGCCCATAAGCGCATGATCCACTTCCTCGGGGTCTCAATAAAATTACAATGATTTATAGCGTAGTGGGTTCCTTGCAAGTGCACTTGTATTTGTTGCCAAGGAAGCCCATAAGCGCATGATCCATTTCCTCGGGGCCTCAGTAAAGTTCTCCCCCCCCCCCCCGTATCTCTCCCACGTCAACGTATGTTATACAGCATGACGGGAGAGGGAAATAGCGACCGGGCGTCACCCAATGCAAAAACATAACGTGGGCCGTTTAGAGATTCCAACCCATTACAGAGGGCTGAGCCATAATTCTTCATTGTCATCAGTCGTCGCGTCAACACAGTGCAGATAATGCCTTACAGACGTGTAGCTGGTGCCTCGCTTCTCCGCACAATGACGAATAATGGCTTAGTAGGTGATTCCCAACTTCATAAAAATTGTGATTTATGGCGTAGTGGGTACCTTTCTAGTGTACTTGTTTTGTAGCCCCAAAAGAGCTTGACGGGCTCTAGAAACGCCGCTCTTCCAGCTTTCGCTGTGACTGTGCTGCGGTTTCAGCGCAGGCCTGGCGTTTTTTAGTGTCTCAACAGTATATCGTAAAAATTTTGTGACATAACTTTAACGAATAGAGAGTATGTTCAGCCCAAGAAGGCTACCCGGCCGTGACCTCAGAGTAGTGTTGCGCAGTGAAGCGATATGTGTAACCAGGTAAATCGGTGTTTTGGGCATCTTTTTCGCCGCGGAAGTAATAAACAGGATTTGTGTTAACAAAAATGAGTGTGCGTGGTTGCAAATCCTGTAGAAGCAGTCTTATGTCAAAGATGATGGTTCTTGGGAAATGGTCACGGCCGCAGAGATGGTGAATTTCATTTGCCTGCTGATCTATATGGGCATCGTCGAGCTTCCACGACTACACCTCCCCAAAACAAGTACATTCAGAACAAGTCCTACCGAGTGACGAAGCGGAGAAAATACACAAAGTGCTAAGAGGACAAGAAACTTGACGAATGGACAAACAATTTTTTTAGATCTTAGAGTTTTCAGACATGGTTCCACTTATTTCGATAATGTCAGACATTGAAATGTGAAGACTTTTTTGTAGCTTACAAGTTTAGAATATTTTTTATTGTGCGCGGTGAAGCCATGCTTTAGGATGTTTTTGGCGCCGTGTTCAGTGCTACCTTTTGGTATCTGTTTTTTTTTTTCTATACGCCGCTATTTAGCATAATTTTCCAAAAATACCAATGGCTCAATAGCAAATTTATTCCTCGTCTCAATTATGTTTATTGTATTGCTGTGTTTGAAAAATTTGTAGAGGAAAAAATATAACCGTTAAAGGCCAACTCCGGCGATTTTTGACCATGTAAAAGTAATGGTGCTTTTATGTTCCTGAGACTCCTGTCACTAATCCGACAGCAGAAATACTCGGCAAATTTGACAATAATTTTAAGTAAGCAAAAAGCGCAACACGAGACCGAAACGCAACCGAGCAGTCCTGTCTTCGCGTGACGTATAAGTCGGCAAAAACTGGAAATCGTGCAAGGCATGCCGGTCCCGCCAGCGCGTAGTATGAAAGTTGCGAAAACGGCAAAGAGCAGACGCTCAGGGGAAAGGTGACCCCGTTGCAACAGCCGTACCATGTCTGCGACTGACCGTGCTACATGCACAAGCTCCTAGGGGCTGTCGCACAATGACAGCTGCGGTTCGGACGCATTTGGAGGCCACCTAAAATCGCCATTCCCTTCGATGAAATAGAACACACCTGTTTAGTTATTTGCTTGCCTGGTTGCGCCTTCCACCGCCAGATGGAGCCACATGTCCAGGCGGCTCAAGTCTGTGGGGCCACGATCGGGTCAAATGCTATCGCTGAGAAGTTTGTGGACTAGCTAAAGCTATAGTTCACTATAGGTGGTATTCAGCCCCGAGCAACCCTGTTCTCCCGCAGCATACCCGCACGGCATGCCGGGAAGGCACTGCTTCCGGGTGTTCTGCGCCGCCATATCTGAGGCCGTGCCCCCCATGTGTGCCTCTGCGCGATACGCGAGTTAAGCCGTTTTTTGCGCCGCCACCCAAAATCACGGTTAATTGCGCCGTATTTGGGTACAGCAATCGCACAAAATCGGAGAGTGACACGCGTGAGAACGCAAAAACGGTTAAATTTTATTCGTTGCCGAACGTTATTCGCGGTCAATGTAGCCGTGCTCTGGAGGTCTCGGCGAAGCGTCGTGACGAATGTTTCAGCCGCCTTCACCGCGCTCCAAAGGCTTTGTGGTAAGCGCCTGAGAGTGGTTTACCTGCGAATAGAAACTCAGTTGAGTTCATATTCTGACAGCTGTGTATAAAAAAGGAGAAAAGCCGCGAACGAAACACGAAAAAAAAAAATCGCGTTGACACAGTAAATGCATTCAGATTCTGCCGCACTGCACTGGCGAAAACATCTGCGAAAAGCATGACACGGTAAAGTACTCAACGTTAGACTGTCCATATTTACACATGCGCGGTAAATTGCGAGCTAAAATGTGACGCACATGCTTTTGTTTTTCTCGCTAAAGTGGACTTTGGCTGCGAGTTTTGTACACTTGCATCAAAACACAGGTGACTTGCAACCTTGGTCTCGTTAAATAATTTAACGCCCTAGAGATACATTTTCATCGCGATCGATCAAAGCTGTAGGTGAGTCAATCACGTCGAAATCTAAATCTCGTTCGCACTCGACTGCAATCGAAAGTACCCCACGTAGCGGTGCTTTTACATGCATTACTTCGCAAGCGCTGTTAACACCGCTGCTTCAACCAGGTTCGTAGAGAATCGCACTGTCATCAAATTGTTTGGTACGCTCACCCTTCGCGCTCACAGCTGAAATTTAAGTTCAACGCTAAAGATTATCTTACCTTTGCGCGCACAACGACGCAGTCGCCGTAACTTTTCAGCGAGGGCTCCTGGACAAACCCACTCTTCCAAAGATTTCTTGGCTTTCAGTTGTTCATGCGTCACAAAACTGGTAGCGTGCACCAAGTAGTCCTTGATGTCTGAAAGTTCCACCTCCGGTACGAGTGCAATCTCGAATGAGGCTTAATTCCTTGCTCGTCAGAACAGCTGGTCAGAATGAGTGGGTCAACGCCACCGCTGAGAGCCACTTTGTCCGTGTATCGTTGTATCGCATCGGCGTCCAATTTCTCGGCGTACACGCTCAAGCGAGACGAGTGCTCATCGCCCATGGCTGCAGCAGCTTCACAACCGGTAAATTCAATACTTTTTGAGCCAAATAAATTAAAGCAAGAGGAATGTGGAGCAAATACAGCTTGTAGGCAGCGCACGGTGAGTGCACCGGTCGGGACGGACGGCCTTCAAAAATGGCGGTCGCACGGTTGCCAGCACAGCCGGCGCACTTTCCGCTATCGCTTCCGCCAACCTGACGTCGCGTGAATACAACCTATACTAAAGCTCTTAATATTGCTATGGGAACAGTGCATAACTTTGGCAATAGCGGCGTTTAGCATCGCGCTGGTAGGGCCGAAGGAATTTAATATAAGCCAAGTACGGCCCGGTCACGGTGCACGGTATACGTTACAGAAAGTGTTTCCGAACGGTAATGTTCACGCATGTGCACTCCTCAGCTGCTGCCGTATTACCGCACTTTCCGTGCGGTAAACCGGCCCTGCTAGCTAAAACACTCTAATATAATATTAAAGACGCAGGGTAATGATTAGGTGCGAATGTTTTGTGACTGCCAAGGTAATTATACAGGGAATTGTCTGCAGCCCACAACGAAACACCACTTGCCGCCCATCGCACGCAAGCCCACAAGGAACCGAAATTCGCACGCCCAGCCAACGAAGCGCTGGCCAAACGCACACGATTGTTGCCTTGTGGATAGCAGACGCTGTAGTGACACCTCGGTTTCGTCATTTCCGGTTTGCCAAAAATGACGTCATGCTCACAATGTTGCCAATAATTCTGGGAAGCAAGTTGGAGAGGGTCAGGGCAATCAATAAAATTCATTTGTAATGAACCTGCGTATCTCTCCAGCCTGTAATTAGGCATAAATGACGGGAACGTGAAAAGGAACGTACCTAGCGAATGTGTAACTCATACGCTTTTTAAGCTAGATCATTCAATCTTTCCTCTAATATAGAAATCTGTTGAGCAAATGTTTTGTATATCTCAGATTAATTCTCGTTTTCTTTTTTTTTTTTTTTGCTTTCATGTTGGGGGCATAAGATCAAAAATGTTCAATAAATCTTGGTTTTCATAAATATTCTTTCATATTATACCTTAACATGAAGTTTTCGAAGTAGTACCATTAGAAATTACAATCACTTATAGCTTGATAGTGACATACAATATTACACTTGATCTATCATGTTATTCATAATAAAAAAATAATTACTAAAACATACAAAATGTGACCAATTTTCCCACGGTCACGGAAGCGTTAATGGGCTGACGTTTAGTTTTTTTGTGCGTGTTTTATGTGTTGTGCGGGTACTTATATCTTTTCCTACATTATACAATACGTGTGTTAGTCGAGACAGCCATCAAAAATAAGGAGCAAAATTTATTTAGTGCTGCTTCAGGCTCAAGCATGGAATTGATTGGCGACCAATCAGTTTTACTGATGGATTCAACAAAGGTATCCGCATTAAACACTGAAGAGTAGTGGTCACTATCGTTTTAGGGCATATTAGTAGGAAATGTAAGAAAAATTGGGAAATGATCGGTTATGTCGGCATCATCAACCCCGGGACAAAGCGATGGTGATATGTCTGACAATACGTGATCAATGAGCGTACCGTTTCCATGAGACCCTAATCTAGCCTAATATGTACATTTAGTTAAGCTCAGTGACGCAAAACGATGTTTTAAGCGTTTGGCTGTTGTGGTCCGCGTACACACGTTAAAACTTAACGTTTGCACAATAGCAGTTACACGAGGACTACCCCGTTCTTTTTCAGCAACCATGCACTAGCTGTTTAGCTTAAAGTCCCTAGATTTTTCCCTGTCTTAGTAAAAAGGACAAATCTAGGGACTTTAGTTTAGCTGTTTCCGTGTCTATTTTGCCGCCCCATATGTTACAAGGTACAATCGCGGAGGAACTCACCGCTGGCACTCCGCCGGCACGCGCTGTGGTCTGTTGCAGGTGTCCGCTCGTTCGAAGTGGTGCTCGCCCACGTCAGCTCGCAGATATTCATCATCGTGGTGCAAGACTTGCTCCTGCTCTTCGTTGCGTTCGTCATCTTCGAGTTGCCTTCGCGCGGACCCATTTACGCCGTGATCATTATCACGCTGCTGCAGGGAATCTGCGGCATGATGTTTGGTAAGTGTGGCCACTTGCATAGTTGCTTTTTTATTGGGATAACAATCATACATGGACACTCCAGTAGCGGTGCAGAACTATCGATGGTACTATCAATACTATCGATAGCTGAGTCACTATCGTACTATCGATGGTAAAAAATACTATCGATAGCGCTATCGATAGTAAGTTCGGTGGTACTATCGATAGTATAAAATCAACAGCGCGAACTCACTGCAGCGTAAACTTGATTCCCCGCGCGCGTGGTACATAGTGGAGCCGGAGGAGTAGGCTAAAGGGCAAGAAAGTTGACATGCTTGTGTTCTTCACCCGAGTGCTTTGCTGACACGTGATCATAAAGTCAAACTATTCAGCTGTAGTGGAAAGGAAGCCGTTACATGTGGTGGAACTGCGCGGCTTCAAATTTATCATACATTTCATGATTTCAAAATAAAAAATTATCAAGAACTAAGTTTGTTAATTGTCAGGCGTAACAGGTTGCTTTTGAATGCGAAATTATTGATGGACACATCCCGCCATTTTTACTACGGAAATAACTTATTTCTCTCGCCAACAATTGGTCATAAATTAAGCGAAGCTGATAGCAGGCTATCGCAAATATTATGGCAATATGGCCGGCCAGCAACAGCATCATTATTCACACCACTATCTATAGTATTCTCACGTGGTTGTGACGCTCAAGAATGCTGCAGCAAGACTGGGAAATACGAAGCTCTTCATTTGGGTGAACTTGTGCCCAGAAAATCAAAACTCAAATTACAAGCGATAAACGCTGCGCACTGATAGCGGCGAGAACAGTCGTCGGCCGTCTAGTAATCTGATAACCGGCGGAACGCGTTATATATTTCATACATTAGTCATCGAACCTTCCAACGTTATCGCTGGTGCTCGCGTAAGCTCTCCAATGAACTTGACTATTCGCGTCCGCGGCGCGTAATCTTTGATGTCAAACAATCGCGAAGCTTCTCAAACATTGCGGCGCGGTCTGCGTCAAGCGTTGCTAACAGTCTTTGTGGGTGCAACCCAAATACATCAAAACATAGCAATAAACACTCGTAGCAGTAACTATAGTAATATTACCGATGGCATTACCGATTGCACTATCGATAGTTTGTTTACATTATCGATAGTTAAAAAAAACTACCGATGCTATCGATAGTCACTTTACTGATAGTTCTTCATCACTACACCCCAGGCACATTTTTGCCGTCGCCGTGAGGTTCCGTATAAAGTCCAAGGGCGACAACATCGCCCCGCGAGCCTCATGTTTTATATGCGAGTGAAAGCGTGCGAAGGAAGCCGACGATTGCCGCTCAGAGAGAAAGCGCGCTGGCCGTCTTCCGTCGCGCGAAAAGCCCATGGGAGATCCCGGAAAGAGGGGGTGCTGCGTGACCACGGCAGGCAATGCGTGCTTTGAGCGGCCGAACGCGGTCGCGTGCGCCTTATCTTGACAGGGATCAGCATACGGCTCATACCTTTGTGCGTGATGTGTTCTCACCGCTCGGTCAGGTTGAAGCAATAGACAGCACGAAGGCCGCTTTGCTCATTGCAGCGGCCGCGTTTCTTTTCTGTAATCGTATAAAATGTGTCCGTAAATATTATCTGCCCATTTGCTGTTCAGTGCGTACACTGTGCTCAGGCATTCTTTTTGGTGGCGCTGTTATCATGTTAAAAGCGCGGCGACCAAGCTGCGTCGTGTCATACGTCGTATTGCCGTGAGATGGAATAAATTGCTTTCGAATATCCGCGTTTTCATTCTAACACCTTACGTCAGCGTTTTGTCGAGTTACACCAGGACGAATGCCAAAGAAGTCAGCTCCTAGCCCTATACTTCGTATAACATTTTGATTTGTTGCTATCGCATTCAATGCTTCGCGGCGAAACTGTGACATTTTTCATGATTTAAAGAGACATCAGCGACGATCCACACGGGCGGCAAGCGGAAGCAGCAAAATTGGAACGACGCGACATACAATCGCAGTGATAGCTCCGCAAGCCGATCCCGAAACAGAAGCAACTAAAGTGTCCAAGATCTGCAAGCGTTCAGCAAGCGCGCGACTGAAGTTCACGAAGTGCGAAGTTCACGGACAGCGCAATTGTGGCTGGTCACGATCGCGCTTGAATGCCGGAGTACGAACACTCCGGTACTATTGCTATTTGGGCCATTGCAAAGCAGCTGCGTAAAGCATTCTTCCAAACGTCGTCACGTTGTTTCGCTTCCCCGGCAGTCGAAGAGGCTGCTATTACTGAAACTGGTGTGATCCTGTTTTATTTAGGATCTTTAATGGAACGAGGGTCGCAGCGCTATCCCAAAGGCTCAAAGGGGCATACACGAATGCGTGAGGCAAACTTATCCGCACTCTATAGCTGTCCTGAAAGGAAGCTGGCTTTCAAGTGCCCGTCCACCGAAGTCACCGTGAAAGCTTTGAACTTATATACGCCTCAGTCAGCTGACAGCTGCCTACGGTATACCCTCTCCGCTTGCGAATTCTATGAACGATTACAGCAGCGTTGCAGTAATGACTTGTGTCGGCTTTCGTAGTGTGCCTGCATGCTATTGATATTTCAACACTGTCGCATAGTACGGATTCGGTTTTATGTTACAAATTCTCGCGAGGGCGAGAACGATGATTGAGCACCTTCACGAAGCCGGAATTCAACGCGCGTTTAAAAACAGATGGTAAAATTAAACGGCCACATTAAAGATTTGATTCCGCTCATGACACATAAGCAGGCGTGTTATTTAAATATTAACAATTGCGTCGAGAAGTATACTTTATTCACTTTACTGAATGTTAATTTATTTAATAAGGCACATTGTGCAACAACAGTGAAGATGTGACAGCACTATACGTACCGACATGCACTGGCAGCGTATGCCGTTGCATACACCGATGGTATGCGATACAGCCGACATGACAGGAATGGATTCTGCACAGAAGTTCTTGCCGCACAACGCGAGGTGAACGAACGACTACGTGGCCTTATGGTGGCCCACTGCAGTATTTTTTATTGTAGCTCATCTAACTTATGTAAAGTTACATATTACTGAAACCCTATATTACTGAAACGATGCAGGAGTAGCTCGTTAGGCGTCACTGTAAAAAAATTGTCTCAGTTTAAAAAAAATTGCAGGTAAATCGTTTCTGGAGACATTTCGTCAATAAAAACAACTGAATTCCGTGGACGGAAGCTTCGTTACTTCTGCCTCCGCTTTCGCTAGTACAGCATTCCTCTGTTATTTTGTACACAGCATGTTATACTTTGAACAAAGCAGGCCTCCGTTAATATGTATTACTACAGTCTGCCTCCGTTGCATTGAACACAGCACGCCTCGGTTATTTTGTACACTGCATTTCTGAACTAAGCAAACTTGCGCTAATATTAATACAAAGTGCATCCCTTGTTTTGATCGCATCATGCCTCCGTTATTTTGTACAGAGCACGTTATGGTATTTTGAACACAACAGCTCTTTGTACATATTTGAAGTTTGAAGTTTATTCATCATCATTCCAAGCATACGTCTCTTATCCAGTGGCTCACTGGGAAGGGGTGGCGAAAAGGCAACCGAATGTCTGACAATGCACAACACTTCTGTGTAGAGCATAAATACATAAATTCAATACAATGAAAATACATTAAGTACAGATATACAACGAAAAAAAAAGCAAAGAGCGGACAAAGAAGAAAAAACAAATAATTAGACACCTATAAATGCACTTTTTACGCACAAAAAAAGTTTTTTTATTTTAACAAAAGCCGTGGCTGTGAACAGTTGTGAACAAAAAGTTGTGGACAAGTGAACAGGATCATGCTCGACTTGAACGAATTTAAGACACAGTGCATTTCCAAAAAAGATCACGAGATGCAACAAACATGTCGTGTTTTAAGCGTGAGTTGATAAGCGTGTATCTTTTTTTTTTGAAAATTGCTGGTGATCGACCTTCATTCACTGTGCTGATGGCCATGCTGTTTGAGTTAAGAAACGAAGGAATAAGTTGTGTTAGCTTTTGCCTACCGTAGTTGGTCCGAATACTCTCACTGTAATAGATGGTTTTTCTAAAACTATACGCTTGTGGTTTACGAGAGCAAGCATCCTTAATGTATCTGCGTTCGATGTGATTTGATCGTAGATGACTGTCGCTAGCTTTTTAGAAAAGATATTTTCAAACTATAAGATGCCAGGCTTATGAAAAATAATGCAGTATGCCTCCTTTGCTATGAACACAGCATGCCCCGCTAATTATGGTACAGCAAATCTGCGTTATTTACGAATGCATTATTAGACGGCTCCGTACAACGGTCCGCCTGTACGCAGACAATTTCGTTTGTGTTTTCGTACTTGTAAGTGCTGCTCACCCGTTTATTTTTTTTTACCAGGGGTGTTTTTGCCTGGATACTATATAAAATTTGTTTTGTTTTTTTTTGTACATGACACCTTCATTTGCAAATAAACACAGCCTTTAATGGTTATGAGCCAGCATAGCATATCGCATTTTGTCCAGCTGAAATCATTACGTAGAACGAAACATACGATCGCCGATACGTGGTTTCTCATCACTCTTTCATGATGCTCGTAATCGGCGGTCGTTTTCGTTTGCAGGACTCCTTATCTCGTCCTTGTTCGATGATGCCGACGCGGCCACGATGGTCGCCGTCGGTGCCAACTACCCGGCCATGATGATCAGCGGTGCGTATCCATTGCAGCACGGACCATTGGCCTTAGCAGCTTACGCGACTCTTAATATAACGCGGCCATTGAAGACTTTCCGCCAAGTAGTGGCTGCAGGCTATTTCGCTCATTCCTCCGCATTTCTTAGATGGGGTCCTTACATGTTTGCCTTCTTAATTTGTTGTCTTCAAGACCAAACATCGACATGTTTCATATATCAGCTGGAACGAATATATCTTGAAACGATTGTTATTTCTGATAAACGAGTGTGACTTCATTACTACTCATTATTACTCACTATATATATATCAGAGCGGGCTCTCGAATCGAACCGTAGAAGTACAGCGCCATAACCCAAGAAAAACCACAGCGGATAACATCAGTACCTTGGCGCATAATAATTAAATACTAGTGGAAGTTTAACTCAATAATCGACGTATAGCTTAGCGATTAAAGTACTGCCCTGCTAAGCTTGAGGACGCGGGTTCGATACCCGGTTAGGGTGGCCTCATTTAGATGGGGGCGAAATGTCAAGAACATCCGTGTACTTAGGTTTACGTGCGCGTTAAAGAATCTCAGGTCGTCAAAATAAATCGGCAGTCTTCAACTACCGCAGGCCTCACAATCATGTCGTGGTTTTGACATGTAAAACAACATTTTCTCTTTCTTAGTTATTCAGCCGCGTGTCTTGAAAAATTCGATAACACCAGGTGTCGCTGGAGCCAACGTTGCCACAAGCGTCCGGACTTGTCATCTTCGAGGCTGCAACTTGTAGACAGCCTTGAAGAAGACAGGTGCGCTTGTCGAAACGTATACGCTCCAGTGACCCCCCTGTTCATGAATGTTTCATCTCTTCACGCTTCCACTTTCCCTTGAACTTCTGCTTCCTCTTTATTAATAGTGTGTTTTTACATTTCAAGTATAACGTTCCTGTCCGCACAATCTGCCTGAAGTTATTATCACTCCACATGCGTTTGTTTTGTCCTGTATATATGACCGGCGTCTCTATGCCTCGTCGCGCAGGCATCCTCTGGCCCCCTGGAGGGTATTCCGATGGCGGTGCGCGTCGTCAGCTACGTTCTGCCGCTGACACTGCCGGCCGACGCGTTCCGCAG